>NC_133775.1:1925338-1976840 GCF_003597395.2 Chelonoidis abingdonii
GGGAGGAAACTGTTAGCAAGGGGCTGCTGATAAAGGTCAGCCAGACCCTGCTAGATTGGGAAGGTTTTTTTTTCTTTACTTTGCCCAAGCCTGTGTCTCCGATTGCTAAGGGGACTGAGCTAACAAAAGGAGAGAGGTACTTTTCCACAGTACCTAAAATATACCACAAACCATGTGCAGCTCTACCTACATGCACATCTTTGCACCATGTCTGCATGGCACCCATGCTTGGCCTTGTCCCTCGCAGGTGTACTCAACTCCAAGAAAAGTGCTCAGCACTGCTGTGGCTACAGAGGCGCCAGAGTGCCAGTCCTGCAAGCTTTTCAATATCCTATACAAACTGCTTGTGGTTGAAGTGATTAGGATTAATGGCTTTGCATGCATGTCTGTGTTGTCTTGCCAGGGCAGCCCTCTCTGCTTTTTAATCAGAAGGTGTTTGTTAACGAAGATGAAAATTTAGGCTCCCCTGCTACTAGCCCCTACCCCAGCAGATTCTGTATTAAGAGAGGGTGCCAGCTGAAAGCTCTACTTGCCATCTCAATACCTACTGGTTCTGTGCTGTATAAAGTGTCAGCCCTCAGTACTCATCTGCTAGCATTCGTATTCCAGTGTGCAGTGGGCTGTCATTCGCAAACTAGATATCTCAATTCTAAGCACTCGGATTTGATTTCTGAGTCGTCATAGATGTTGTCCATCGTTCCTATGGTCGTACAATAGCTAAGCTCACCTAGGAGGTGCTTTGGGCTTAATCCTCTGATCTGAGATGGACGTAGATGTCTCAGGAATTTGTGAAATTTGCATCTCTTTAGGCTCTCATCGCTCCTCTTGTAATCAGATTCTCTCTCATATTGTGATTGACTTAAAGCCTGACAGATATATACTCAGGCTTGTTGTTTTCCTCCTGGTGCATTGCCTCATCGATTACCTGGCGTCGCGTGGAGTCGCTCGCTGGAAGTTGATGGTCTACTCTACGATGCTCAGTGCGTCATCTACCTCGGTCCTTGGTACGAAGCACTCATGTGCAGTCTCTCTGTCTGTGATGCTCTACTGGATGTCTCAATGGCCTCAAACTATTGTGATCTGGAGCGTCGAATTAGCCTGTCGATAGAGTGTGTCACGTCATCATGGGTGCTTTGGCATCTGTGAGATATTATTGCACTCATAGTGTAAAGTGGAGTCTGTTCATGTTGCAGTGGTGAGCGAGGCCAATGGCCTCTATCTCGATTGCTGAGTGGCTCGCGAAAAGAGTTTTGGTCTGGAATAATTTGATGTGTGTGGTTTATTTCTTTGTAACAAGCGTGTTCCTGTGGACGGTGGCCTGGGCTGAAGGCCGCCCCCTTATAATTGATGCCGCTACTCCGCTGAGAGACGTACTCGAGAGAAACATGTCTCCGTTATGTTGATGCCCCCCATGGCCCTAAAACCAGGTGCCACACGCGCCTACATCTCACTCGTCTGTAACGCACCTGGACGAGTGCTCCAACGGCTTCAATATCTCAGGAGGTCACCTCCTGGAGCGCTTATGGTAGACCGAACTCTTATCTTAGTTAAGCCTGCTTGGAGTGTGATATGAGTAGAATGGCGTGCTTTTCTAATGGTGTTCTGACTACGCTCTCTCCTGCTACCCAGTTTTAACGGCGGTAGCGAACTATCAGGTGGTGGCACACAGCTGTTGGATGACAATACCGAAGTCTCCACATCTCACGATCACTGGACAGATGAAGCAGGAGCACATGAGTGAGCATGAGCAGTTCCTTCCGGAGTCTTTGCTCCTATCTTCCAGGTTTCTTCTGGCTATTATCCAAGTGTGTCGAGCGCTGGTGGAGTCGGACACGCCACAGCGCAAGGTTAAGCTTGCGCGAGTAGTATAGACGGATGTACTGCTAGAGGAGAACCTTGGAGTGCGAAGGCGACATGATTCAGGACTTCATATGGAAATGGCCAAACGATGAGGTAAGATACCTGGGGTCAATGGGGTGAGGAATCCCTGATACAAAGTTTCCACAGTTCGCTCGGTTCTCATCATGGTATGTCCTGATCTGCCTTGAGGTGCCTAGCTGGAAAGTTTCCTAGCGACGGCCGTCAGTGGTGTAGTTGGTGGTATGTAGAGGTACGGCTCCTCGCTCGCTCTCCGCGAGCGCTCTAGACGCCTAGGGCTTGTACGCTGGAAGCTCCACATGAGACACGAGCTTGCTTGAACCCGGTTCATCACTTGGGTCAACCGAAAGAGGTGTCCCCGTGTGATCAGTCCGTATCTCCTTTGGGTAGCCGCCAATCCTGGGGGTGATCCCACCCGAATTCAATGTCATACGCTCCACACTTTCCTATGGCATTCTGGATGTCTCTGAGGGTGATGGTGGCCGTCGGCCCGGGAACGGGCATTCTGGCTGGGGTTCCACAAGAAGGGAAGTACATCGCAGGTGAGTTAGGCAACTTAATGTCCTGATCCAACGAAAGCGCGCAAGCCCACCAAAGGTCGAATGGGTATCTTGTCATGAGACTGGTGTCAGGGGCTGCGCGCTCTTTGTGTGTGCACTTCACGCGCTCCGCGCGGAGCAAACAAATAAGCAGAGTCCGTTGATGTTCATAAATGAACATATACAAATAGAGAGAGAGCTTTCTGTGTGATTGGTATTATGTGGTTATGTGTATTTCATATTTACGGACCCGCCCAACACAAGATGTAAGACTGTATGGGGGTGATGGGTAATGACTCTTGAGCTAATCGGGCATGTACGATGAGCTAGCTATCGGCGGCTCCATGCCGCCGCGATGAACTCTCTTGTGCTAACCAGGAGTATCCTCTGCAGCCAACAGGAAAGGCTACCGCTGTAGGCTGCGCCACAGCAGTGGACTTATCCCCTCGCGCAGCCTGCTATACGCTGTGAGCTCGGGTTCTGTTCGAACTGCACCGAATGCGTATGTGAACGTGTGAACCAGGTTAAAGACCCTTACAGAGCTGAACATGGCCATGATGGATGTGGCTCATACGGGCCAGCCACTGCTGCAGAAAATGACGCGGAGGATGATGTACGAGGCATACCCTTCTGGCCTTTGAGAGGACAGCCCTACGGGAGGCCTGGCCTAGAGGATCAGTGGTCTGGCATCTTGCCCCTATCTGTGTGGGGAGGCCAAAGCTCTACATGTATCATGCCTGAGAGGCTGCAGCAGACTACCCCCCAACTGAAAGCAGAGATCCTGGCCAGTCTGGGAACAACTGCAAGTGTGGGCCCAGCAGTATCACGAATGGAAGGTACCAGAGACAAAAACCCCGTGTCCAAACTGTATGACCTCATAACATCTTGCACGAAAGTGGTTGCAAACAGAGTCCTTGGAGTCCGGAAGAGATACTAGAGGTGTCTGGTCATTGCCGGTACATGAGGGGCAACGCCACCAGATCTCCGCAAATGGGTAGGTCAGAAGATCCGTCCACCTACGATGAGATGAATCACGCTGGTAGGAAGATGCACGACAGCCAGGGAATTGACCCGACTACCCAAGGAAAGCCCCTTCGTACAAACACCCAACCCCAAGCCCTGGAAGGTGGACAGCCAAACCCTGGGGAGTCCTAGGTGGAGGAAGAGGGGGGGCCGAAAACCAGCGAGACCCAAAGGAGAGGATTTGGCCTGAGTAGGGGAACCCGAGACTAAACCCCCTAACTCACAGATAGGGAATGATTAGAAAAATTATAGATTGTATTGCATGTGGGGGGGGACACATAGCAGCAAACAGTGTCCCCACACGAGGAGCTATGCAATGCAACTTGGGGGATTCAGTCCCATGCTCCCTTATTCCACCTTGCGCGCATCGCATTACCCCCGCATAACTACACCAGGCTGGTGAAGAATAAAGGGGAGTAAAAAGGAAAAAGACTACAGCACTTGTGGACTCGGGGAGTGCTATCACCCTTATATCGGGTAGCTGGTAAAAAGTAGCCAGTGCTACAAGCAAAACGCGTAGCAGTGACATGCGTGCGTGGGGCCGTGAGTCATTACCCACCATCCCAGTGGCAGATAGAGGTTCAGGGGAACCCCACGAGGTGACTTGTGGTGTAGTTCCTAAACTCCCATAATTCCTGTAGTCATTGTGGAAGGAACTATCCAGAGTTGGATAATTTACTCCGCCCGCAAGAGGCTGGAGGGAGATGGGGACCCTGTGGCAGCGACTCATCGTTGGGGAATGTCAACCCCAGTGTTTCAGAGTCTTTCTTCAGGAACTATTCTCAGCCCCACAAAGGCCCGGAGCAACAAAAGGAAAGAAGGCACGAGGCCTTGGACCGGATCCTGGACCCACAGGTGTAGACCGCACTAGTAGGCAGATGGGACACGAGCAGCCATCAGAGAAACTACTACACGGAAGGGTGAGCCGGAGGCTGGCCCAGCCATGTGGTGATGAGCCGTTGAAGAAACAGCAGCTGGCCCCTGGGAGCTCAGGCAGGTTAGTAAAGATCCTGGAGAGGGAGACTTTCGGGGAGGGACCAGGCAGAGGCCCTAGATATGATAACTGTCAGGAAAGAGGTGGATGAGATAGATGGACACAGTGAGGGGGAAGGCGGGGTCAGGACCCTAACTTTAGTGAAGAAAGATCTCCCTGTACCGTGTGGTGCAAATGCAGGAGCAGGAGATACATCAACTTCTGTGCCACAAAAGCATCAAAAACCATCGCCATATTGAGCTCCAGGCCACAGCACGATCAAGGCTGATTGTATTCTGCCGAAGGATCATCCTGACCAGGGGTAGATGAAAACCCAGGCCAGGATGGGCCTGTCGGTCCAGTTCTTCTGAGCCAGAGCGAGTACACTGACAGGATGATCACGCGATACTGCACTCTGTCCAGACCAGAGGTCAGTACATAGGCCTCGCCCACACTTGTGGGCCCTCTTGATACCTCTTCAATAATAGAGGTACCAGTTGAACGCATAGCCATGGATCTGATTGGGCCCCTGGAGAGGACAGCTCGGGGCCACCAAACATGTTCATGGTTGTACTGAGACTATGCAACCTGTACCCAGAAGCCGTTTCCCCTACGCCACACACCTTCCAAGACAATAGCTAAGGAGCTACTACAGAGTCTTTTCCCAGATTGGGCTACCCCAAGGAAGATACTGACTGATCAAGGACACTTTCGTGTCCAAGTTGATGAAAGACTCTCTGTTCATTCTCCATGTACAAGCCCTACGGACCTCTGATACCCGCACAAAACAAGAACGGCCTCGTGGAAGGTTCAGTAGGACCCTCCAACGGCCGCTGATCAGGAAAGGAGAGCGGGATGGGAAGACTGGGATACCTATTGCCTTACCTCATGTTTGCCATCCAGGAAGTCCACAGGCCTCCACAAGGTTTCTCTCCATTCGAACTACATATGGGCATCCCAGGCATTATTGGATATGCCAGAGAACTGGGAAGAGGAGCCAAATTCCGGAAGGAACATAGTCGAGCATGTACTACAGATAGGAGGATGGATAGCTCCTTACACCCATTGTACGGAAACGTGGAGAAAGCACAGGAGACCCAATGAACCCATTATAACACCAGCAAAGCTTCGGCAGGTTCAACCAGGGGATCGAGTAATGGTCCTGGTGGCCGCACAAAAAAAAGCCGAAAGTAAGCTGTTGGCCCAGTTGGCAGGGACCCTACGAGTAATTGAAGCCGTGGGAGGTAAATTATAAGGTGCGGCCAGCCAGGCGCAGGAAACCTGAGCAAATTACCCATCAGTCTCATAAAACCTTGGCATGATCGAGAGGCATGCTTCGTCACCAGCAGAGACCCTCCCAGAAGGATAACTTACACGAGCAAGTGAGGATATCACCCAACTGACGCCAAATCAAAGGTTGATGCAGCCGACATGATTAATCGCAATCGAGATGTGTTCTCTACAAAACCGGGTGGACGACTGGACCTAATCACCATATCGCACGATCCCCGGAGCCAAGGTAACACTGAGACCCTTATGAATCCCGTCAACCAAAAGAGAGGAAATCAGGCCTGAATAAGGAAAATGTAGAAATTGGGCATTATTGAAGAATCCTACAGTCAGGGTGGCAGTCAAACAATAGTTCTAGTGCCTAAACCTGATGTACCATGATATGCTGTAATGACTTTCACTGACTGAAATGAAGTATCCAATTCGATGCGGTACCCCAATACCACGCTGTTCGACGAACTGGTTGACTGACTGGGTAGTGCCCGATTCTTTGACTACACTGGATCTGACAAAAGGGTATTGGCAGATTCCTCTGACCAAAGAAGCTAAAGAAAAAGGACAGTGTCTCCATCCCCTGGACGGGCTATTCCAGTTACACAGTCCTCCTTTGGGCTACATGGGGCCCCGCTACATTCAGCGCCTCATGGATAAGCTTGCTGCGCCCCCATACGAGTTATGCAGCTGCATACCTAGTGATGTTATCATCATACCCAGACTGCGGGAACCCACTTGGAGAAAGTTAGAGCCATACCTACACAATCACGGCGGGCTGGCTCACCGCTAATCCGCTAAATGCGCCCTAGGACTAGCAGAGGCTAAAGACCTGGGATAATATTGTAGGAAGGGGAGTGAAAGCCCAAACTTAATAAAGTAAGAGCGAATTCAAAACTGGCCCGGCCGACTCCGAAAGAAGCAGGTCCGTGCGTTTCCTGGGTGTGGTAGAACGCTACTACCAGAGTTTATGTACCCCACTTTGCCAGTAGGGCAAAGTCCTTAACGGAACTGGTGAAGGCCCTAAGGTCCAGACGTGGTGTATATGTGACTGACGCAGTGAGAGGGGGCATCATGGGGGACCTTCGATCAGCTCTCTGTAATGACCCCATCCTCATAGCCCGCCGGACTTTACCAAGGAATTTTATTTTGCAAACAGCTGCTTCGCGAGTTGGGGTTGGGGCAATTTTGTCGCAAATTGATTGCAGAAGAAGACACCACGATCCTCTACCTAAGCGAAAGCTGCTCCAAAGAGACGGGGAGTATGCCAGTAGTCAAGAAGGGAATGCTTGCTGTCAAATGGGCCATGGAGACGCTGCGTTAGTTACCTCTTGAGGCCGGCGATTTACCCTTGTGACGACCATGCACCCCTTCAGTGGTTGCAGAGAAATAAGGAAAGATGCAAGGGTACCAGGTGGTTCTTGTCCCTGCCAACCATTCCAGTTCCGCATTACGGCCCCGAGCGGATGCCACCACGGCAACGCTGATGCGTCTTTCACGAGCACACTGCCTGGCGTCCCCAAGTTGCAAACCCTATGGTGTTGCGGCAGAGGGGGGATATGTGTGGGGCAAGGCCAGATGGCTACAGTAAATACTGAGAAACAGGTATGTTAGCCCCAGGTATAACAATCCCTAGTTACCTCTGTAACCAAAATGGCAGTTTTGCTCCAGGTTAATCAAGCACCTGGAGCCAATTAAGATCTTTCTAGAAGGCATTAGAAAGCTACTTTAATTTAGAACACCTGCAGCCCAATCAAGGCAGGCTAATCAGGGCACCTGGGGTTTAAAAAGGAGCTCACTCCAGTCAAGACAGGGAGGCAGCCAGAGGAGGAGGAGTGTTGTGTGAGGAGCTGGGAGCAAGAAGGCCAAGGAGCTGAGAGTGAGAGGCTTGTACTTGCTGGAGGATTGAGTGAGACAAAGCATTATCAGACACCAGGAGGAAGGTCCTGTGGTGGGTAAAGAAAGGTGTTTGGACGGAGGGCCATGGGGAGTAGCCAGGGAGTTGTAGCTGTCCTGCAACTGTTCAGAGGCACTATAGACAGCTGTGATCCACAGGGCCCTGGCGGAAACCCCGGAGTAGAGGGCGTGCGGGCCCGGGTTCCCCCCAAACCTCCCAACTCCTGATCAGACACAGGAGGAGCTGACCCAGACTGTGGGTTCCACAAGAAGGGAAGATCACTGAGGTGAACAAATCCGCCAATAAGCGCAGGACCCACCAAGGTAGAGGAGGAACTTTGTCACAACGCAAAGAGTTTTGATCTGTTGTGCAGTGGTTTCTTTCCAGTTTGAATGCAGAGTACATATGCATGCTCTGAGAGACCAGCACGGCACAGCCAGAGCGTGTGCCCCAGAAACTGGCGTTTGCGAGCACAGTTAAGACCCCAGTGAGAATCAGAGTGCAGCAGTGCCAGTGTTCTGCAGAGCACTCTACTACTATAGACAATATTCCAGTGTCACTAAGGATGTTCCTTTGTAGTAATTTGGCTGGCAGCAGCGACTGAAATGCCCCTTCAAGCACCAAACTGATTTGAAAATCATTCTGATTGGCCATTGGCAGAAGGATGAGTAGTGCAGCCTATGGGTAGGTTTGCAGAGCCCTGGCGTGACCACTGCCTACATCATTAGGGTTCCCCTGAGGATCCACAATGGACTCCAAAAACCCACTCAGATACCACAGTGATGGGCTTAGTATAAGAAAAACAAAAAATGTGACCCTTATCATTAGCTTTTATTCCTGTGGCTGTGATATTTGGAGCTGTGTGACCAGTGGTAGAATATACTGAATGCAATGAGAAGAGCGCTTCTCTCTGTGGGGTAGTAATCTGGTCTGAAATTTCCTTGTTGGAGATAAGGCAGGGCAGGTTATACGAAAACAAACTGAGGCCCTGGGCACATCATAACATGGTGATGATGGTGGGGTAGGGGTACAGGTCCATTCCCATGGCTCTGCCCAACCATTTGGAGTGCTGGTGGCAGGGTAGCTCCCGTCCTCCTTCCTGAGAAAGGCAGGCATGGCAGCAGGGAAGCGTGGACAATTAACTACCCCTGCAGCCAAGGTGTGTGCCTGCTTGGGTGAGTGGAACAGGCCTGCTTTCATTCTTCTCCTTCCATGCCACAGTTCTCTGCCAGTGAGGTGTTGGTGTGCATCGTGTTGTGTGTCGTCTCCCCCCCACACCTCACCCCCGAGCAGTGGATCTCAGGATTAACACTCCATCAACATGAATGGAGCAGTTCACATCTCTGAGCTATCATTTCAGATTGTCGGCAGACCCAGGCAGATGTTGCTGCATCACTTACATGTGGGCCACATTTTCAAGTTTTTTCACAATTTTGAGGGCTAGAAACTTCTTTTTTCCTGCTTAAAGCTTTAGATTAGATTCTGATGTAACCACGAACTGGTGGGGTCTTAGGCATGGCCCTAAGGTGCCTGTGTCTTAGTCGAGCCTTGGAGGCAGGTTCAGTTAGCTGAACATGGCAGTAGTAGGAACAAAAAGTCTCTGATCAAAGCTCAGACTTTATTGAGCAAGTTCTTCTATCGCGCAGCGTAGACCTTCTCCCCTTTGGTTCCCTCCCAGCTCAGTGAGAGAGTGATTACTGCTGGGTAACTCAGCCAGAAGGGATTGCTGCAAAGGCATTAGATTGCTGCAAAGGCATTAGAAGCCACAGTGGAAGCACAAGTGGAAATGCTACATCAAGCACAAGAGAGGGGATCTTTGCTTTAAGCAGGCGTACAAGGGCAGGGACAGGCATCCTGATCTGGCTGGGAATGAGGTTTGAAAATTACACATGACTGCAGCCAGACCTAATAAAACTCATTTTGTGAAACTGAATCCAAGTGGAGAAAGTTGCCAGAGGGGGATGACTGAGTAGCTTTGGCAGCTTTGCTCTGGGTTTCCTGGCTGCTGCCAGCTTGTGTCACCACCAGTGTTATGTAAATCTGGTGTTTTATATTGGATTTCCTCAGTGAAGAAGAGAAATGAGAACTTGCCATTGTTTAAATGGCTGAGAGCTGAAGCAATGGGACAGAAACAGCTGAATGGGTTTTTTTTAATGCCCTCCTGGGACTAAACTTTGTGCCAAGTTTCAGTCTAGAGCAATTTCTGTGTGTGGGAGGGATGAGTTATAAAGCTGTGTAAAGCAGGGTTTCTAATGGCCGTGCTGACAGACGGAGAGCTCTAGCGATGCGAATGGCGCCCCGTTTGTGTCACACGTCACTTGGAATTCGTGCATCAGGCTTTTCTAGCCATCCCATGGGACGTGTTCTGGATGAATTGAGTGACTTGATGATGGGATCAGCACCTCATTAGGGCCTTCAGTCAGAGCATGTCTAATGATATCCAAACAACTGCCCTAGGCAGGCACCCTGCTTGTGCAAGCTGAAGACTATCAGAGCTGTGCTGTGCGTGGGAAAGACAGAGCAGACTGGGTAGCTGAGGAAATTAGGAGATATGCGTACCTTGAAAGGGATGGGGTGGGATTCTGTTCAGTGTGGTAGGAAGCCCCTTAATGCTGAGAGTTGGAATTTCCCTACAAGGTGTACCTTGTGAAAGGTGTTGAGTATTAATGGCATCAGCTCCAGCTAGGCTGAGGTCGGAAAGGTTTTATTGAGGACTTGTGAATCTCCTCATCATCTAGTCCACGTTTGGGAGACATATTTTGTGAAGTGATGTCACTGCAAGGGTTTGCTGACCTACTACTCAGGGCATTCCTGGAGATTCCTACCCAATAGTTACACTCTGATCTAATTACTTAAGGTAACGATGCAACGGAATCAGCGGTTTTTCAGGCAGAACCCTCCCATTCTACCTTGTATTATTGAAGCTGCTTTCTGTGTTCCAGGCTTTGAACTCCGAAGGGCTTTTGAATTCATGGCCTTTTGTTCAGTGTTTGTGTCTTTGAAATGAAACCGGTAGCGGGTCCTGTTTCACCTAGTCTCTGGTTTATTCATTAGGGTTCCAGGCAGGAGCGATCTTGCAGGGCTGCCCGGGGGGAGGGGGGCAAATGGGGCAATTTGCCCCAGCCCCCCCAAGAATATAATATTCTATAGTATTGCAACTTTTTTTTTAATGGAAGGGGCCCCTGAAATTGCTTGCCCGAAGCCCCCTGAATTCTCTGGGTGGCCCTGCGATTTTGCAGAGTCTTGTTTACAGAGCTGCACTACTTTGGGGTAACATGTCTGTATAAATTGAGTCAAAGGGTAGAATTGGGTCAGAAAGGCACAGGCCAGTGTTACAAGGTCTTTACACACTATCACATCAAGAGGAGGCAGCATGTTGATTATTCTGACACAGTTCAGGAGGAATCCTAATTTTCTGTGAGAAATCTCACTGTAAAGACAGCTCCAGCTCCAGATGTGAAACATTCACTTTACACACTCCATTGCAGAGACCTCCACATAGCTGCAAGATCCCCCTTTCCTCAAGGCTTTACTTCTCAATTTGGCCATTGGCCTATGAGGAGGGATTTCACAGCCAATGTGCTGAGTCCTGTTGAGAAGAACAGCTGCACATAAAGGTCCCCAAGGTGAGTGTAACCCTGAATAGGTGAGGACCTTCAGAGACTGGGTGTGGCTGTGAGCCAGACAGTGAGGCCCATCATATGTTCTTCATAATCAAGCAGTGAGGCATTGGGTGCCCACCTACCCTGCCAGGAATCCCTGCAGGCTTGGCAGCTTGCAGTGCAAACTTTCCTGGGATCAGTTACCTGCTAGGTAAGAGAAACACACTTGCAAACAGGATAAGCTGCTCAGTAGTAGACTTGCCATGATTAGTCCTTGGAGCAGGAGATAGTAGACAAGAACTTTGCCACCTGAAGTAAACAGTGGAAAGTCATGTGGAGAGCTTTGCTGAACAATGAGCTCCCCCTTCCTTCATACAAGTCATTGGAAATAGACAGCGTTGTGGAGAAATCTCTCTGGCACCTCTGCTAAGCAAAGATCCTGACCGTGACAGAGACGGACCAAAGTCCCTCAAACTGTCTGAGACAAATATACTTCTCAGCTACTTTTGGGGGTAGTGATCTAGTTACATCTGATCACACACAGCCAGGACACCTGTTTACATCCCAACCTGGGATCCCTCTCCCTGTATGTGTGGTTCCCGAGAAGGTAAATATCTTACATTTCTGAGCAAATGTGTCCAGTCATAGGTTTTAAGACCAGAAGGGACCATCATGATCATCTAGTCTAATCTTCTGCATAGGGTTACCAGGTGTCCAGTTTTCGCCTGGAAAATCCAGTCGAAAAGAGGACCTGACCGTGTCCATGTGACCCAATACCAAAAGTCTGGTTACTGCAGGTATGGGGGTGGGAGGGTGTGCCAGATCATCAACTCACACCAGCCCCTACTCAGCTGGGGCCCTTCCTACCTGCATCTCATGGGTGGGCAGGCAGCAGGCGCCGTATCAGGCTGCAGCTCCCATTCTAGCCTGGAGCAGAGGGAACTCAACTAGGGTGGGGGAGAAGTGGAGAGGATTGAGAGATGAGGAAGTAGGAGAGCAGCAAGTGATTGGGGGTGGAGAGAAGAGTGAGTGGGGAGTAGGGCCTCAAGGGAAGAGGCGGAGCAGGAGCAAGGCTTTGGGGGAAGAGGAGGGACAGGGGCGAGGCCTCTGGGGAATAGATGGGGTGGGAGGGGGTTGGTTTTCAGAACTTAGAAAGTTGGCAACCCTACTTCTGCATAACACAGACCCTAGATTTCACTCAGTGATTCCTGCTTTTAGACCAATAATTTGTGGCTGAACTAGACTATCTTTTTAGAAGGTAAACCAATCGTGATGAAAAGACTTCAAGTGCTGGAGAATTTGCCATGCCTTGGGTAATCCGTTCCAATGTTTGGTTACACTTGCTGTTAAAAATGTGCATTTTAGTTCCATTGTGAAATTTGCTGCCTCCTTGTAGTGACTTGGCTAAAGCCTGGAAATAGGATGCATAATTGCAAGTGACAGGGTTTGCAGTCTGGTGCAGTCGCAGACTCAGATCCCTGATGAACCATCCAAGAGATCAAGAATTTGTGTATATTTAAATTCTGTTGAATAATTTCTCCTTAATTGGCCTTGTGTTTATATAAATGTATTACCCCCGCCTCTGAGGTGAAAAGTGGCAGCTGTTCTGGGACAGGAAGTGAAGGATGTACTATCTAATTGAAAGTGCTATGGTGATCGGAGGCAGCAAAATGAAATTACCCACATTAGAATAGCCCAGGATACCGAAACTCTTACTCTGAACCCTGCAAGCCCAAGTCAATCGACCCGGGCTTTGAGACTTGGTGCTGCCGTTTTCTTATTGCTTGGTAGTTGTACCCTAGAAGTGCCACCGACGGAAGAACTATCACCATTTCCTATACAGTGTCTAGTATCAGGGGGTAGCCATGTTAGTCTGTATCCACAAAAACAACAAGGAGTCCGTGGCACCTTAAAGGCCAACAGATTTACTTGGGCATAAGCTTTTGTGGGTTTAAACCCCACGTCTTCAGATGCGTGGAGTGAAAATTACAGATCTACGCCTGCATCTGTAATTTTCACTCCATGCATCTGAAGAAGTGGGGTTTTTACCCATAAAAGTTTATGCCCAAATAAATCTGTTAGTCTTTAAGATGCTGCTGGATTCATCATTGTTTTTATACAGTGTCTAGGTTTTCCCTTAAGGCTGTTTGCCACCAAGCACTGAGTTCAATCCCGGGACTTATTTTATGAGAACAGGGCAATCACAGCACAGGGTAGGATGGTTCCAGGAATCCTGAGTCGTTTAACTCTTCGTGGGTTTTTCAGTTGAAATTTCTTCTTTTCTCTTTGTACAAGTTTCTGGCAGCCCTCCTCTGTTGGCATGGAAGGTTATAGGGGGCTGTGTGTGCATGCAGTGTCAAGGGCCTTCTGGGATTTCTCTGACATGTGCACTGCTTTATGGGCAGGATTCTTCAGTGAACAAACAGTGCAAAAAGGGGTTACGGCACCAGAGAGACTAGTCTCAGAGTGGTAGCCGTGTTAGTCTGTGTCAGCAAAAACGAGGAATTTTTGTGGCACCTTTGAGACTAACAAATTTAGGTGCCGCAAGGATTCCTTGTTGTTTTTTCAGCGAGACTAGTAACACTAGAGGAATCCACCTCTCTCAGCTGGGTTATCTGGAGTATAGGGGGACAATGAGTAAGATCGGAGGACTCCCTAGCTATTTTTGGAAATCTCAATGAATAGCATTTGTCACTAGATGCTGCTTAAGTTGTATAAAAAGTGATTAAGCGGAGAAATGTGGCTAGTATCTGTCCGTGGTCTCTGATATGAGAAAGGGAGAGTTAACAGTTTCTTTTCTGGACTTCAGTTTACACTGTGTCAAATGCGTTTGGCTTAAAAACTAAACAAATAAAATGTAATGTGTTAATCTCTCCTCCTTGTATTTAGCCAGGAATCGTGTCATTGTTTAGCAGTAATTGCCGCTCTTAAATTAGCTTTGTTTCCTTCAAAGCTTTTTTTATGCAGAAGGCCTGCTTTGCTGGCACTGAAATCTGCTTGCCTTTTGAGGTGATGTCTGTTCCACTGGGCGGGATGGTCCTGTCACCATCCTAGAATTTGCATTCCGCTTGGGGGATCTAAAAAGTGGGTGGGGGGGTTCAGCTGTTATAAGGAAATGGGAAGTTCATCTTGATGCATCTTGGTTTTGTTTAATGTAAAATACAGCAATAAGAAGGGGACTTGCTCCCTCCCCGTGACAAGAGTGACATCCGGAATCAGTGACAGATTGTGTGGCAAAGAAATCTAAGGCTTTGCCTGGGCACACAGCCTAATTGCTGTCTTCTGCAACAGTTAACTGTCGTTCTTGTGCCTGACTGTATGTTTGGATGTTTTCCTTGGTGTGTCAGTGCATCTGGGAGGAACTCTGCCCAGCTACTTTCTGGTTTTTGTTTGACTAGAAAGCTCTGCTCTCTCAGTGAAAATATAGAGTTTGTCTACACATCAGTTAGACTCCTGCAGTTGACCCGTGCCAGCAGACTCAGGCTGCGGGGCCCCTTCATTGCTGTGCAGGCTACTGGGCTCAGACTGAAGCCCAGGTTCTGGAACAGTGGTCCCCAACCTTTTCGTCTGGTGGGCGCCAGACGAAGGACCATGATGGTGGTGGAGCATCCGCCAAAATGCCGCCGAGTTTCTGTGGCATTTCGGTGGCAACACCTCTCGATGATGTCGCTTGCCACTGATAAGTGGCGTCATCGAGAGGCATCGCCACCGAAATGCCACAGAAATTTGGTGGCATTTTGGCAGATGCTCCACGCAGGCATCGCGTTGGGGACCGCTGTTCTAGAACCTTGCGAGGCAGGAGGGTCCTAGAGCTGCCCAAGCCCGGAAGTCTGCACTGCAGTGAAATACCCCTTTAGCCTGAGCCCCACAATCCCAGGTCAACCAGCATGGGCCAGCTGGGGTTTTTTTTTGCAGTGCAGGAACACTCATAGAATTGAAGGGCAGGTTAGAGCTAGCCCATCAGCGCATCATCGGAAAAGCTGGCTCCCCTTTCCTTCTCCACACACTCTAGTTGCATAGCAATGTCTCCTCCACATCTGGCTTCCTGGCATGATTCATGTTTTATCTCTGTTGATAAAAGAGTCACTTTGACATCAAAACCAAAATTTGCAATGGACCAAAATATTTCTTCCCCCTCCTCAGGACCATGTGCCTCCATGGAAGTTACAGTGGTGCATGCAGGAAAATTACCAGGCTTTTGGGAGGGCCATCTCATAGCCAGGTCTCTCTTCCCTGTTTCTCTCACCTCTCCAGCTGAGTAGGAGGATGTCTTTTTTATATTTATTTGCTGGGCAGGTTCTGTTGCGCTGCTGTCTGTCCCAGATCAAGCATTTTGGCCCTGCTTGAATCCCCTCTAACTAATAAAAAAGCAATGCAAGGATGTGACATCTTTAGTTCTGTCCAAGAAAAACCTGGGATTGTGAGCCACGTTAGCTGCTAACACATAGTTATTTGTCCTTCTCTGATGATTGGTTCAGGCAAAATTCTGAGTTAACCCCCAAATTAGAATTTTTCTTTGGACTAAAGCTGGGAATTGCTTATTTCATGCAGATTTCCATGTGGTAAAAGTTGCTCTTTCCCCAGTTCAGCTAGTGGATATGGCCACAAGAAAGGAAACTTTTAAATGAACAAGTTGAGGGCAGGAAGCCAAGGATTCTACTGGAGTACAGGCAGTGGCTTTTGATTACTAAACAAGGACTCCAAGGTGAGGTTATTTTGTGACTATCGGGATTAAAACAATAGATCTCCCTGAACAACCTCTGGAGAAGAAGAGAATCCCTTTGTGGAGTCCCCTATTTCAGTCAAGTCTGGTGCCTCACTCAGTAGTGGGTTTCTCTAAACCTGATGAGATTTTTCTGAACAACCTTCAGAAAGAGCAGAGACCAGCTCTTGGGTGAGGTCTCAAACCCTGAGTCCATCGTTAATCGACTATGCTGGAACAGTTTTTATAGTGGGGTGCTGAGAGCCATTGAACCAAACTATAAACCCTGTATATAATGGAAACCTCTTCAAGCCAGGGGATGCAGCAGCAATCCCCGCAGCCCTAGTTCCAGCACCAATCTAATCAAATGACTTGTAGCTCTGAATTAAAATTCCTCACGGATGTGTGTCTGAGTGACTAAAACGTGGATAATTTCCCCCCTTTTCAATCTGCTCAGGAGAGAGAAACTCTCTCACTCTCCTGCTGACTTTTAGAAGTCATGTCTCCCCCAGGGAAATGTAACCTCCTGATGCTTTTGTGGGCCTTAAAGGGATGAGAGGAGGTCAGACATTGAGATGTGGTGGATATGGTTTTGGGGTCTCATGATGCTGCAAGGCAAACAGAGAACCCAGTGGCTAGTCTAAAAATCTCATTATTTTTATTTTTAAGGTAATCTCATAGTTTTTGGAGCCTAACTCATGACATCTGAATGCTCTGAGGTTAGCAATACTGGCACCAGGACTTGCTGTTCAGTCAGGAACGTGACTGATGGGGACATACTGCAAATTCTCTTAGCCGCTTTACCAGAAAAGAGTGCAGGAAAGGCCTGAATCGCTCACAGCCAAGGCAGAAACTGGCACCTGGGAGAGCCATAGGTGACCCCTACTGGGTCAGAAATGTTCCGCTTCTCACTGACCCAGTAATAAAGATTGCTGAAGTTCACTGGTCAGTTTTGCTGATGCAGCAGTGAAGTTTTCTGCCTTTCCATTTAAATAACCTCGATGGAAATGTTAGTCAGACTTAGGCTGGTTCTCTCTGTGTGGTCATTGCCTGCCTGTTTCCTTACTATTTACTTTTAGCTTTTTCCAGAAGCCTGCAAACTTCAAGGTCAACCTGAAGTCAAGTCCAGAGAAACTGTGCAGTGCTGCCCTGCTTTTGAATCTTCGATATCTGGAGACAAAACCTGGCAGAATATATCACAGCAACTCAGGGTTCTTAGATAATATCTAGCCAGGATGGAGCAGCTTCTAGCCTGGCCTGGAAATGCAGGGAGCTTGCTGAGATGGCTTTGGATACAGTGACTGTGCCCTTCAAAGGATGCAGAGGCTTGGCTGCAGAATCATTGCATTGTTTGGCAATGACACACGACTCATGTGTAGCTCAGTGGAGGGGCAGGGAGCTCCAGGGAGATAGATGGGAGATTCTTGAGTAGTGCCAGAGGGAAGTGAGGGATGAGTAATCGGGCTTCATAAACAAATGCAGCTGGTCCAAAGAGCTGTTCCTGTGTTTCTTCATTCTCGCTCCCCTGGTGTCACGCAGCAGCCTCTGCATCCCCATGCTGGCAGGAGCAGAGGTCCATCTCTGGCTTCCTTGGGAGGTGAGTCAGAGGCTCTCAAGCAAACAAGACAGCGAAGGGGTCAGGGGAGCTTAAGCTTTTAAGAAAGGAAGAAGCTAGTTTATGAGGAGTCTGGGAGATGCAGCATCACATGGACACATGTGGCGTGGAAATGTTTCCAGCAAAGGCATTTGAAGGGCCCAGGCTCCTATTATCTGTGAATAGAGGTGTTCATGGGGGACGTCCCCACTGTGAGGTGTTGCACTCCCAGGAGTCTGCAAACATGCACAGCATCCCTAAGCACAGTTGCATTGTGCAGGCCATTGGGAGTGTAATTGGCTGGCTGTAGCTGGAAGAAGGGGATTGATACTGAGTAATTTCCTTGAAGCTGCCCTGGCGTTTGACTGCCCACGTTTTATGGGAGTTGCTGAAAGCTGTGACCATCAGATGCTGTTTGGTGACCTGTGTGAAACAAGTTTGGTGATTTGAGTCGGGTTCCCAGTGGGAAGCTGTGTGCATCACAAAACCATCCGAGCGGTTAATACGTGCAGGTCCTTTTGTTGGCAGGCTGAGAAGAGAGGCCAAGCACTGAATGGGTTTTGGAGCATGAACACGCCTTCAGAGGAATGTTTGCAGGGGCCGGAGAGAGCTATATGGTGATGCTGCCTGTGCTTTGCCTCTTCTGTGGGACAGGAGTTAAATGGAAAGTGCTAGGGATCCTTCCCATACGTGTATCTCGTGCTCCGGCTCCCATCGTTTTCTTTTTTTTGAAATAGCCCAATATTAAAGCAAGGGGCAGAGACAGCTAAAGCCCTTCACAAAATGAATACGCAAGGGTAACCAGGAACAGATCCTCCCTGCACTGCTCCAGTCTGCGAGTCCCCGTTCCTTGCTGGATTGAATTCAAATAGATCAAGCGTCCTTTTTGGGCCTTGTCTACATTTAGGAAACTTTCTGTGCTAAATATCTTGTGGTCAGGCTAGCGTCCCATCCACACACAAGTGCTCGGAGTAGGGTGTGTGCATATCAGCTCCAGTTTGTATTAGACTTGCTTTCAGCAGGTTTAGTAGAAACTGCTCCAGTTGGCACTATTTTAGTGCCAGTGTGGAGGGCCTTAGAATAGTTCAGATAGCCCTGCCACCACTTTCCCACAGCCTAGCTTGGCCTCCAAAATCTCCGAGAATCCACTGTTCCCTGTGTGTCCATAACACTGTCGGGGCGTGCGTGTGCTCTGCACCGGTGCTGGCGCAGTCCTGCCCAAAGCTGAGCTCCTCATGCTCTGAAGAGAGAGGATAATTAGCAGAGTTTCCCCACTCCTCCTTCTGTTCCTTACCGTCTGTGGTCAGTGATCAGAGCATTTGTTCCCTTCTTGTCTGCTCGTTTATATTCGTCTGTCCTTTTCATCACTCGATGCTTTTAAAATCTTTAGTTTAGTTTAGTTCTTTTTAGTTTTTTTCCAGTCAGCAGGGTCTCCAGGCCCTGCCCAGTACCGGGGAGCCTATGCGAAGGTCTCTGCAATTTAAACCTTGCTCAGACTGCAGAAAACCTATGCCTGTCAGTGACTCTCATTCTCACTGTCTCAGGGCTTAGGCGAGGGTCACAGTGGAGACAGGTGCCCCATTTGTCCTGTTTCAAATGCAGGGAGGGGAGGAAGGAGTGTCTCACTTACATCCTCATGGAAGCTGCCCTTGCATTGGCATCAGAAGCCCCTCGGTCATCCCAGGGTCGTTCTTTGACTGCCTCCCCATATGCCCCCCAGCTTTGCCTGCAGGCAAGAGCCACAGGAGAGCCCTGTCTGCAGCAATCTCATTCCAGGCCCATGGCTTCAGAGCAGCCCCAGCCTCAGATGCACAAGAAGAAATTAGTATTGGGCTCGTCTAAGTCCAGACCCCAGGACTCCTCTACAGCTGGTCATTCTGGTACTAATGGTAGAGTGCACCCTCTGGCTTGTGTAGAGGAACCTGAGCCATCAATTCCTGTTCCCTTCTAGGGACCATCGAGACTGGTTACCTCTCCAGCAGCAACGGAGCAGATCTCCCTGCTCACAGTAATATGTGTCTGTACTAACTACTCCCAAAGCATATGCTGTGGCCAGCATCTTGTTTTGTCACCACTGATTCAGGGTGAAGTCCCTCATCTGGCACCGGCACAGCTGCTGAGACGATCAGCACCTGTGTGTTCTAATTCAGGGTCACCAGCTTTGGGCTTGATATTGCCTCTTTCCACTTCTGGTCAGGGACCATATTCTCTGCATGTTATGGGTGGCTAGAAAGTCATGCATACTTCCCCTGACATCAATCTATATCTTGGTCCCTGAGGACCCCACTTAGTGTCACACCACCCGGCTCTCAGAGTGCTCCAGTTCTTCATCAGACTCTGAGGCAGGCTGTGGCAGGTATTGTCACTGAGAGTTCAGAGCTTCCTCCCAGTCTTGTTCTTGCTCCCACCCCTGTGGGTTTGAGAAGACTTCAGCGAGGGGTCAGGACCCCTGGGCCAGACATGCCTGGGGACTGGTACCTTACCTTACCCCTCCATTGCCCTATTGGATACCCGGGGGATGCTTCCAAGATTCATGTCTCCATCACTATACCTCAGACACATAATTCCCCCAGGAGAGAGACTTCTCCAGACTGTGCTGAGACCTGTGATGGTGGGAGCTAATCCACCTTTGAACTGTCAAACTCAGAACTTACCTCAGCCTGCTCTGGATTTGCAGTCTGCCCTGGTACCTTTTGCCTCTCCTTCAGGTATCCACCTCATCAGCTGATGAGGCCATTGTACCAGCAGCAGCATCCCCAGTACTGGATGACTTCAAGACAGATCCGGAGCTCCACGGAGAATGGCAGCCTCTCTGGGAAGTCAGATGGAGCTAACTGAGGAGAATATCCACCATCTGATCAACATTCTCTGTCCCCCAGTGGTGGGAAAGGTAGCCCTGCCTATTAACAAGTCCATTATACACCTGTTCAAAACTCTCTGGGAAATCCATTCCTTCCATGGCCAAACAAACCAAATGTCAGTACCAGATTCCATTTCCAGGGTTTGCGCAGCATGTCTACATCCCACACCTGGCTCTTTAGATGTGGTCACACTGAATGAGAAGATCCAGCAGGCCCAGGCTAAGTCTAACCCCAAAGACAAAGATGGAAAAATTCTCAACCTGTTCTGTGGAAGATTTATTCTACAGCAGTTTAGAACGTCACATTGCCAATCACCATGCTCTGTTGTAGAGGTATTGCTTCTCGAAGTGCGAGGCAATATCTCAGCTTATAAACAAGCTGTGGGAAGGCTTGAGAGAACAATTTCAGTCACTTGTTGCTGAGGGCTGCCTCATCTCTCAATCCACTCTGCAGGCTTCTTTAGACACAGCAGATTCCGCAGCCAGGGCTATAGTGATGGGTGGTGATTCTGCACAGTTCCTCCTGTTTGCAGTCCTTGGGGATTCCGATGGACATGCCACAAAGCACCGAGGACCTCGCCTTCGAGGGATGTGCTTTGTTCTTATCTAAAACAGATGAGACATGGTACACGCTATGGGACTTGACAGCAGTTTTGAAATCCTGGGACCTTTGTACTCCAGTGGTGAAGAGGACAAAGTGTCATCCCTAATACCAGTCTAGGCAGCAATAATACCCCTTTCATCAGACTGCCCAGTCTAAGATGACAGAGGTCCCAGAGGAGGAGATCGATGCCTTCTGCTTCCTCAGTCTCTTCATCTCAGCATCGTCAGGACCTGAAGAAGCCAATTCGACTCTTGTGTCAAGGACAGCATACTACCCAGCCTAGACCTTGCTACCCTTCCCCACCTTTCCAGGATAGGGTATCCTATTTCCTGGGTGCCTGGCAGTCCATCACCTTGGCCACATGGGAGATAAGCATGGCGGAATCAGGATATCCTACGTTGTCTTTCTATCCTCCCACCTCCCTAGCCACTCCCTCTTCAGCAGCCTCTGTCACAAGTCTTTACAAAGATGATATGTGCAGACCCTACATTCCTTGGGAACCATAGCAGAGGTTCCATTTCTACACTGGGGAGTAGGGGGACTTATTCCCCTTATTTTCTAATACCCAAAGCTCAGAAGCATCCTAGATCTTTGGAAGCTCAACAAATACATCAAGAAGATAAGGTTCTTTATGGTATCCTTGGCTAAGATTATCCCCTCCCTGTGCCTGGGAGACTGATATTCTGCCCTCGGTTTATAGGAAGCCTACTTTCCTATGACGAGGTTCGTCATGGGAATGACCATTATAGAATCATAGAAGATTAGGGTTGGAAGAGAACTTAGGTCATCTAGTCCAACCCTCTGCTCAAAGCAGGGCCAATTGCAAACTAAATCATCCCAGCCAGGGTTTTGTCAAGCCTGACCTTAAAAACCTCTAAGGAAAGAGATTCCACTACCTCCCTAGGTAACCCATTGCAGTGCTTCACCACCCTCCTACTGAAATAGTGTTTCCTAATATCCAACCTAAACCTCCCCCACTGCAGCTTGAGACCATTACTCCTTGTTCTGTCATCTGCTACCACTGAGAACAGTCTAGATCCATCCTCTTTGGAACCTCCTTTCAGGTAATTGAAAGCAGCGATCAAATCCCCCCTCATTCTTCTCTTCTGCAAACTAAACAATCCCAGTTCCCTCAGCCTCTCCTCATAAGTCATGTGCGGCAGGCCCCTGATCATTTTTGTTGCCCTTCACTGGACTCCCCAACTTGTTCACATCTTTTCTGTAGTGTGGGGCCCAAAACTGGACACAGTACTCCAGATGTGGCCTCACCAGTGCTGACTAGAGGGGAATAATCTCTTCCTAACCTTTAGATGCGCATGTAGATGTAGCCAGGCTGGGCTGCAAGGATCATTCTGCCATGTTCTTGCTTGAGTTTGAGAATGACTCTAAGAATCAGATACTAGCGGGTATCTCCCCTAAATGTGCCAAATGCAATTCTGATCCTCCTGTAGTAGACAATCTCCATCAGGCACCCATTCATGTTAGTGTTTGAGTGGTTGTTAGATTTCACTTCAATGAATCTTTTTTAACATTACAATGCCTTTGTAGGGGGATGGGAATAACTCTGCTTCTACAGTTTGTGGCATGAATTTTCAGTTGGTGTAACTTGCACTTTCTTCTGGCTCCTTCAACATGGATGAGAAACCAATTTAGATTGTGTTAGACTTGCTTATTCACACGCGTATCCCCTTATCAGCAACATGTAACTTACACATCACCTCTGAATGTGGCACACGAGATCCCCTTGAGTTCAAGTATCTCACACCCTGAGAGTCTAGACTTAGGGTTTGGCTACACTTGCAGGTGTGCAGAGCTGGGAGTTAAAGCTGTCTTCATACGGCTGTGTAGGGAAAGTGCTACAGTGTGGCCACACTGACAGCTACCAGCACTTCAGTGTGGCCACATTTGCAGCATTTGCAGCGCTGTTGAGAGTGATGCATTATGGGCAGCCATCCCACAGAGCACCTCTTCCCATTCTGGCATTGTGAGAAAGGAGCGGAGGGTGCGGGTCATTCTTCATGTCCCAATGCCCCGTGATGCATCGCTTCACATCCCAGCAATCCCTGTTTTTCCGTCCACATTTGGCGCCATCTTGCCTCTTTCAACGGTTTCTGTGCAGCGCGATTTCTGTGGGAAATGGAGTCCGAACTGCTGAGGAGTATGCTGAGGAGTCTCGCCAGCACATCACATTTGGCAGTTGAGCTATTCCTTAAGATCAAAAGTGATGAGGAGTCCGACGATGATATAGCGAGTCGCCTGACACGTATGACACTAAATTGCTTCTGGCATTCACGGAAATGCTCAGCACCGTGGAACGCCGCTTTTGGGCTCGGGAAACAAGCACTGAGTGGTGGGATCACATTGTCATGGAAGTCTGGGATGACGAAGCAGTGGCTGCAGAACTTCGGATGAGAAAAGCCACTTTCATGGGACTGTGTGCTGAGCTCGCCCCACCCTGCAGCGCAAGGACACGAGATTGAGAGCTGCCCTGCTGGTGGAGAAGCGGGTGGCTATTGCAATCTGGAAGCTGGCAACTCCAGACAGCTACCGATCGGTCGGGAACCAGTTTGGAGTGGGAAAGTCGACCGTTGGAATCGTGTTGATGCAAGTTTGCAGGGCCATTAATCGCATCCTGCTAAGAAGAACCGTGACTCTGGGGAAAGTGCAGGACATTGTGGATGGCTTGCACAAATGGGTTTCCCTAACTGTGGAGAGGGGCGATAGATGGGACGCATATTCCTATTCTGGCACCACCCCACCTAGCATCCGAGTACGTTAATCGGAAGGGTATTTCTCTATGGTTCTCCAGGCGCTTGTGGATCACCGTGGGCGTTTCATTGACATTAACACAGGCTGGCCTGGAAAGGTGCATGATGCACATGCATCTTTCGGAACACTGGCCTGTTCAGGAAGCTGCAGCAGGGACTTTTTTCCCAGACGGAAGATCACAGTAGGGGACGTGTGAAATGCCCATTGTGATCCTTGGAGACCCCGCTTACCCGTTAATGCCTTGGCTCATGAAAACTATACAGGGAAGCTTGACAGGAGCAAGGACCGGTTCAACTACAGGCTGAGCCGGTGCCGAATGACTGTGGAGTGTGCTTTTGGCCGTTTAAAAGGGCGCTGGTGATCTCTGTATGGGAAGCTAGACTTGGGGGAAAGCAGCATCCCTGGTATATCCGCGTGCTGTACCCTCCATAATATTTGTGAAGGGAAGGGTGAAAGATTCAGTCAGGCATGGACCTCTGAGGTTCAACGCCTGGAGGCTGAATTTGCACAGCCAGAGAGCAGGGCTACTAGAGAGGCCCAGCACAGGGCTTCAAGGATTAGGGATGCCTTGAGGGAGGAATTTGAGGCTGAAAACCAACAGTAATGTTTGGTGCCTTGCACGGGAGTGAAGTGCAGTGGTTACAATGTTAGTAGGAATCTGTTTTTCCTAAGCTGATTTGCAGTGCCTGTTTCTTTCCTGGGCTAAGGTATCTTTGACTTTCTGCAATAATAAAGACTGTTTTCAAAGCCAAGAATTCATTTATTGAAAAGAAAATAACTTTATTGACAGACACACAACATTTTGGGGAACCTAAAAGGGCAGGGGGTAGGGGTGGGGAACTGTACAGTCACAGGTTTGAATATGTCCTGTCTGGAGTGCTGTGCAATGACTGCTGCACTTCAGGATGCCTATACTGCATGGTGATGGGGTTGAGTGCAGAGGGTAAGGGTCGTAGTTCTCAGGGCTGGTTGGTGAACGTACAGGTGTTGGAGGCAGCTGGTGGTGGTAAGAACCTGGATGCTGGGGAAGGGGGTTTGAGCTGACATTGGGGCACAAGGGAAAGAGCTTTGGGACTGGGGGAGGGGGCGGCGCATGGTAGTGCTCTGCCTGCATGGCTACGAGCGCCTGGATAGAGTCCGCTTGGCGCGCCAGGATGCTTATCAGCTGCTTTGTGCTTTTCTTCCTGGCCGCTGCGTTTTCTGGCGGATCCTGCTTTCCCTTTCCCTCCAGTCCTGCAGTTTTTGATTCTCTGTGCAGAGTGATCCATAACTGCTTGCAGCAGGTCTTCTTTGCTTTTCGCGGCTTCTTCCAGAGGTTTTGGAGTCTTTGAGCTGTGATAACACGGGGCAGCCGAGAACTCAAGGTTGCTTGGAAAGGCAAAAAAGGCAACACTTAACAGAGGCAGCATTCCACACAGGAAGGAGTTTAATCTCAGACAGTTATTCCCACACAGTGAGGAGCACATACAGTCTTCACGAAATGGTGAGTAATAGCTTCATAATTTTCCCATACCAAAGAAAGCGCACATAACCCTACAAGGACGCTCCCAACCCCAGAAAATTGGTGAGTAAAGGGACGGGTCACCTGGGAAGGGGAATGATGCTTCAGGGCTGTACTGGGGTTTCTGTGCGTTGGGGAAAGCAAACAGCTGCAGGGGCACCTACACTGAACAGTCTCTCCAACATTTTCCACAGGAGTTGATCCTGGAAGATATCTCGCTGCTGCGGGTCACTGGGAAAGCGGGAGGGTCTTCTACAGCAATGCGGATTCGCCCTGGCCCTATGCAGCTTGCCTGTGTGCAGCAATGGTCCCCCCCACCCCTCGCGGCACAGTGGCGCGGACGCATTAGCCTGACTGGGACAAGGACCACAGTGGCTCTCCCATAAACTTGTGCAAAGCGCATTGCCCACGCTCTGGCTGAAACTTTTGAAGAGATTACCGAGGCCAATTACCGCGACTGATTAGACCACATCAATGGGCTATTCACATCTAGGCATGCATGCATGCAGCCTAACCCTCCCTCCTCTCCCGAAAAATTTCCATCCTGAAAATAAAAGCTGCTTACCGGGAACCCGCTCCTCTGTTTGTCCTTCCACCAAGTACTGGCTGCTGCGACTGGCTACCTTCCTCCTGGCTTGAGAAGAGCTCCTGGCTGCATGCCTCCTGGGACTCCGGGGTGTCTCCCCCACCCCAGTACCCTCACTCTCGGTTTCCTTCCTCCCCCTTTCTCCTCCTCCCCCCCCCCGCTCTGAAGTGTCCATCGTGGTCCTCGGATTGGCGGTGGGGTCACCCCAAGGTATCGAGTCCAGCTCTTTGTAAAAATGGCAGGTCGTGGGGGCAGCGCTGGAGCGGCGGTTTCCCTCATGGGCTTTGCAATAGGCTCTCCGCAGCAACTTCAGTTTAACTCTGCACTGCACCGTCTCCCAGTCATGGCCCCTTTCCAGTATGGCCCTTGAAATCTGCCCATAGTGATCATAATTTCTACGGCTGGAGCGCAGCTGGGACTGCACAGCTTCCTCCCCACAACACTGATGAGGTCCAGCAACTCGCCATTGCTCCATGCTGGGTCTCGTTTGCCACGTGGAGCCAGGGTCATCTGGAAAGATTCACTGATTGCACTCCACACCTGGCTGAGCAAACAGGAAGGGGATTTTTAAAATTTCCGGGGCATTTAAAGGGCAGGTCTGATGCTTGGTCACCTGAGGCCAGGGCAGTAGAGTTCGAACTGATGAGCAGAGTGGCTGAACAGGCATTCTGGGATACCTCCGAATACCTCGGAGGCCAATAACAGTGCTTTTGGTGGCCACACTGGCAAAGCAGTGCTGCATTAGCAGCGCTATAGTCGTTATTCCCCAGGTAGAGGTGAAGTACAACCAGCACTGTAGCCAGGGAGATACAGCACTGTATGTGCCTTGCAAGTGTGGACAGTGAGTGAGTTGCAGCACTGTAAAGCCACCACCAGCACTGCAACTCACCAGTGGAGCCAAGCCCTTAGAGCAGCTACTAGGAAGATATAGGAACAGGTAAAGTTCAGTGGGTTGCCGCTGCTCCTAACGGACACTTACTGTCAGGTCCTCAGCTTGTAAGTTGCACTCATAGACTCCCTGACTTACTCCACCTTGCACATAATCTTCATTAAAGATGAAAACTTGTTTGAAATGGTCTGACCTTTCTAATGCCTTTTTTCCTTTCTCCCCAGATAATCTGATCAAAGCCATCCTGTCAGCAACCAAAGAGTATCGCCTCACTCCAGCCCTTGACAGGTAAGGTGAGACCCTTCTGAAGCAGAAGGAGCAAATAGTGACACTTCATGACATTTCCTAAACACAGTCTCCCAGGAATTGCCGGTGCTTTGGACATAGATCAAGAGCTGAGAATAGAGTTCTCATTCTAGTGAACTCCGGGAGCTTTGTTAGCTCAAACATACAAAGGGTACGTTTACATTTTGACTGCTTTCTAATTGTTTGCTTCTAAAAGCACAAAAGTAATGCGTACCATTGCATAGCTACACCCTCCCCTCATCCCCAGCAATGTACTGGCAAAACAACCAAATCACGCAAAGGTTTATTCAAACAAAAGAAAAGGGGCGCAGCTTATTCCGACAAGAACAGTTCAGTCATATCTCACTCTAAAAGCTGGTAGGTGTGACTGCAGTGGTTGAGTTGGTGATAAGATGGATGTAGGAACTTTTATGGGGACTTGAAGGCTTGAGCTGGTATAATGCAGATTTATGTATTCAGAACAAGCTCCTTCCAACTTTCTGGTCCTATCATAGAGCTTGTTCTGGAAAATCCTTAGCATGTTTGTGATCAGCTGTCTGATCCTTTTACCCTCTTGCATCCTGAGCCTTCCCTCCTTGTTTGACCTTCAGCCTTGAATCATAGAATATAAGGGTTGGACGAGACCTCAGGAGGTCATCTAGTCCAACCCCCTGCTCAAAGCAGGACCAACCCCAACTAAATCATCCCGGCCAGGGCTTTGTAAAGCTGGGCCTTAAAAATCTGTAAGGATGGAGATTCCATCATCTCCTTAGGTAACCCATTCCAGTGCTTCACCACCCTCCTAGTGAAATAGTGTTTCCTAATATCCAACCTAGACCTTCCCCACTGCAACTTGAGACCATTGCTCCTTGTTCTGTCATCTGGTACCACTGAGAACAGTCTAAATCCATCCTCTTTGGAACCCCCTTTCAGGAAGTTGAAAGCAGCGATCAAAATCCCCCCTCATTCTTACATTCTTCTGCAGACTAAATAAGCCCAGTTTCTCTCAAGCCTCTCCTCATAATCATATCCCCAGTCCCCTGAATCATTTCATTACCCTCTGCTGGACTCTCTCTCAATTAGTGGGGTGGGGGAGGGGGGGGGGCGGCGGCAAAACTGGATGCAAATACTCCAGAATGAGCTCACCAAAATGTTGAATAGAGGGGAATAATCACTTCCCTCAATCTGCTGGCAGTGCCCACTACTCATACCATGCCCAAAATGCCATTAAGTCTTCTTGGCAACAAAGAGGACACAAGCTGTTACGCACACTCCGAGCTTCTCATCCACTGTAATCCCCCAGGTTCCTTTCCTGCAGGAACTGCCGCTCTAAGCTAGTAAGTCTCCAAGCATCTAGCAGTACCTGGGATGTTCTGTCCTAGAGTGAGGACTCCTGCACTTGTCCTTGTTGAACCTCATTCAGATTCTTTTAGCCCAAATCTCCAATTGTACTAGGTCACTCCAGACCTTATCCCTATCTCTCCACTTTCTACTTCTCCCCCACACCATACCTTAATATCCAATCCGTGAACTTGCTGAGGGTGCAATCCATCCCAATCATCCATGAAGAATCATGTGAACAAAACCTGGCCCTTGGGGGCACTCTGCTTGGTAACTGCTGCCACAAGACATCAAGTCACTGGGGAGAGGGATAGCTCAGTGTTTGAGCAATTGGCCTGCTAAAGCCAGGGTTATGAGTTCAATCCTTGAGGGGGCCATTTAGGGATCTGGGGCAAAAATCTGTCTGGGGATGGATCCTGCTTTGAGCAGGGGGTTGGACTAGATACCCCCTGAGGTCCCTTCCAACCCCGATATTCTATGATCACTGCCCATTGAACTTGACAATTTAGCTGGCTTTCTATCCACTTCATAGTCCATTCATCCAGCCTATACTTTTTTAACTTGCTGGCAAGAATACTGTGGGAGACCGTATCAAAAGCTTTCCCCACTTTCCCCATATCCACAGAGCCAGTTATCTCATCATAGAAGGCAATCAGGTTAGTCAGGCATTACTTGCCCTTTGATTAATTCCCTCACTAAGTGTTAATTTCTGGACCTAGGGTAAATTTTTTCAGAAGCTCTTATGTAGCTTAGGAGCTTTTGAAAAATGTTAGCCCTGTTCTTTCTGAACATTCTCCCACTTTGATCTCACACTAACAAAGTTCTTGCTTTCTGACCAATTCATGTTTTGCCTCCTGACCCCTTCTGAGCTTCCAATCAGACTTTCCATGACCACTAAACTCATCAGCATTCCTGATATCTCTGCAGCTGTCAGCTGCCTCCCCACTTGCCTCTGCTCTGTTGCTTCCAGAGCAGTAGCTCTGCTGTAGTTAAGGTGGAAAATTGCTTACTGTTTAAATTATGACTATTCTAGGTGCTCTAAAGTGCACATCTGGATCTAAAATCTGCAGACTCAGATTATCCTGAAATTTTCTGTGCCTCATGGAAGTGTGGAGTGGGCAGGGTTAGTGGTCCAAATTTGGAGTTCTTTGAGAAAGGGGCTCTTGAGATACAGCCCCCTTTTAAGAAATCATGTGTTTAGAAAATTGCCAGGTTCTGAAGAGGGGGTTTTTGGCTCACACCTGTGGCTCAGACAGTTGCTCTAATCCTCCCCAAACTGATCTCTCCCACTCGGGAATTATCTCAGGTAGTGCACGGCTTGCACTGCTCCTTTGGGGAAGCAATATTTCAAAAGGTGTTGAGGGTTAAGTTTGTAATTCCAGGTCAGTTTGAGCTGAACGGACACACTAAAGACGGTGAAGTGCACATGTGCCACAAGACTGGTGCTCTTTTGCAGGTCGGAGGCTTTGCAGGCAGACTTATGTCACAGTAATTGGGTGGCTTGAGGGGCATGCTGTGGCCCTTTAACCTGAGCAGCATCCATGGCCTATGATTTTGAGTCCGAACCCTGGCAGCTTTTTGAGACTGTTGAGCATGTTGTTATGTCTCTGCCTGCATTCGTTAGAAACTTGTTTAGAAAGTTTTTTTCTCTGAGACCAAAACTTCTGGTTTAAGAGCCAGTATTTCAGAGTTCTCTAAAATCCATGTGCAACCTCTGATTCTACGTTAGATGTGTTATCAAGGAAATAGGCATTAATTTAACAGACAACGGACTCTAGTAAGTAGTTAGGGTAATATAATCACAACTCACGTTCCTCACCTGTTTCTTGAACAGTGTGACTGAATGGGATCAAAGGAAAGCAAGTCACTGGGTTACTTCATCAACTCTGGAGAGCTGGAAAAGCTACTGTTGCAGCATTATTTTAAAAGGGTAAATGAGATGACATCAATTCTGGGCAAAATCATGGAAAGGTTAATACGGAATAGAATCACTAAAAAGATGGTATCTCAACTAGTGCAAATTAACATGGGTTTTATGGGAAATGAATCTTGTCAAGCAAATTTGGTATTTTTTATGAGATTACAAGTTTGATTGATAAAAGTAAATGTGTTGTGTAGTTAGGCTTCTGTAAGGCATTTGGCTGAGTTTGAATGACATCCTGCTCTGAAAAGAGTATCACTGTACAGGATAAATGTAGCCCATATTATATGGATTAAAAGCTAATTAAATGAGAGATTTCAAAAATTAATTATAAATGGGAAATCATTCTCTAGTAGATGTGTTTTTAGTGTGGCCCTCCCGGGATCTGTTCTTGGCCCAATGTTGTTCAGCATTTTCATCAGCGATATGGAAGAAAATCAAGACTGGTAAAACTTGCAGATAACACAAAGGGTGGAGTGGTAAATAACGATGTGGACAGGTCAGTTATAAAGACTGCTCCAGATTGCTTGTAAACGGGACTCATTTGAGCCACATGCATTTTAACAGAGCCAAATGAAAGATGAGCTATCTAGGTGCAAAGAATGGGGGTCAGACTGATAAGATGAGCGATGGTCTCCTGAAAGTCAGTGACACTGAAAAGGACTTGAGGTTCATGGTAGATAACCAGTTGAACATGAGCTCCCAGTGTGGTGGTGTAGCTAAAAGAGCAAATGCGATTCTGGGATGCCTCAGCAGGAGGATACTGAATAGTAGGCAGGTGGCATTACCCCTCACGTGGCACCAGTGAGACAGTTACTGGTTTCAGCACTTCAAAAAAGATGTTGAAAAATGGAATGAGTTCAGAAAAGAGCTGTAAGACTGATTCAAGGTATGGAGAATCTGCCTGAGAGTGAGACACTTGAGGAGCTTTAATCCACTTAGTCTATCCAAGAGAAGGTTAAAAGATGACTTGATCGTGGTCAGAAAGGCATCTTTTAAAAATTGGCAGTCAGATCCTACTGAGGCAAATAGAAAGGAGCCTAAATCCTGACACGTCAAATGCAAAAGTATAATTAGGTAGGCCCAGAAAGAATTTGAAGAGCAACTAGCAAAAGACACAAAAACTAACAGCAATTTTTTTTTTTTTTAAATACATCACATGTAGGAAGCCTGCCAGACAACCAGCGGGGCCGTTGGACAGTCTAGGTGCTAAAGGAGCACTCAGGGAAGACAAGGCCATTGCGAAAAGCTAAATGAATTCTGTGCATCAGTCTTCATTGTAGAAGATGTGAGTGAGAGTCCAAAACCTGAGCCATTCTCATTAGACAGCTTTTCTCAAACTTCATTGGACGGCAGCCCCCTTCTGACAGCAAAGTTACTACATGACCCCAGGAGGAGGGGGACCGGGGCCGCAGCCCGAGTCCCGCTGCCTTGGTTAGGGAGTAGGGGGGCTGCGCCAGGCCTTGCTGCCTCTGGTTGGGGGGAGAGGGGCGCAGCCCGGCGGCCTGGGTTGGAAGGGAAGGGGGCCGTACCCAGCCGCAGGCCCCGGTGGGAGAGGACTTGGCTCACTTCTGCCCTGGCCCCACACAAGGTTGGCCTGCAACCCATAAATGGGGTCTGACCCACTAGGGTCCCAACCAACAGTTTGAGAACCACGTCTTGAAATCACAAATCGAGAAGGGCCCAGATTGAACTCGCTACCATGGAAGATGTTGAACTGATTGAATTTAAAAGAGTCATGTTACTCTCAACCGGATGTACACCACCAAGACTTCTGAACGGAACCCAACAATGACACTAATACAGAACGAACTGATGCTTTAAATCACTTCCCTGTATGCAATGACTGGCCGATAACCTAACGTGATGTCAAGAAAAAACACGCTCCAAGGTGATGCGTGGCATTAGCAGGCTGGTAAGCTTGACTCTCAGTACCAGGCAAATTGGTTAAAAGATGACATAAGAACAGCCAATTGGTACATCCACGCACAGTATCTGTCGCCGACAGTGGCCAATGCCAGGTGCCTCAGAGGAGGGAACTATAACAGGCAATGACAAGTGATCTCTCCTGTCATCCAACCATCCCACTCTGACAAACAAAGGCTCGAGGACACCCTATCGTTACCCCATTGCGCTAAAGCCATTATGGACTTAACATCCATGAATTATCCTATTCTCTCTTTAAACCCTGCTGTTTAGGCCCCGCCTTCACAACCTGCCTCAGGTAACGGTTCCACAAATACTGGTGCTTTGTGAAGCAGAACTCCTTTATTGTTTAAAACCTGCTGCCCATAGATTATTCGTGCCCCTATTTATATTATTAGGAACAGTTAAAATAACTTTCCTATTCACGTGCTCCACACCACCAATGATTATAATCTCGACACAAGGGTTGCACCTTTCAGAATGGTGTGCTGAGTGCTCGCATTTTTCACTGCTACAAGGTTCGCATGCCACAGCAATTTTAACGTTAGAGAATCTCTTCATAACTACAAATGTCACTAGAAATTTGTCGTATGTAACGTCAAATAAGGTTTTTTAAATGTTGAACAAGCTTCATTTAAAATATAAAAGTCAGAGCCCTCCAGAATGGTGCCAGGCCCCGGCAGTGGATGCGCACGAAAATCGCTTGCGTCGCCCTGCGACTCATGCCAAAAGGTTGTGCAACCGCACAAACCCCGCAGTGTCCTCTGCTTCCAAGCTGAACAAGTCCTAGCTTTTTCATCTGTCCTCATAATGGGACCCTCTGTCCATAACCCCCTAATCATTTTTATGTGCCCCTTTTCTGAACTTTTGCGTGCCAGTATATCTTTGAGATGTGAACACATCGTACGCATATCAAAATGTGGATCCCGTACCATGATGTATAGAGGCAGAAGATATGTCTCGTCTATTCTCTAGTCCTTTGTTTAATGTTCCTAACATTCGGTGCTTTTGACCACCTCGGCACACTGCGTGGGATGTTTCAGGTGAGAGAGAATTCATGATGGACTCCAAGATTTCTTCCTGATTAGTTGTAGCTAAAATTAGCCCTCACATTTAGTAATGTGGGTATTTTTCCATTCTGTTGTGCATTAACGTTTACATTGTCACAATCGATTACATTTGTCCTGCATACAACTTTGTTCTCATTGGTTGTAGACTTTCAAGTTCTTCACAGTTGCTTGCGTGTCCGAACTATCTGCTGACAGAGTTTAGTATCATATCGCAAACTTGCCACTGCCCGGTTACCCTCTTCTCCAGATCATTTATTGTAAGTCTAATAGATGGTCCAGACTGACCCTGGGAGTCACACCACTAGTACTGTCCTTGCGCATCCCGAAAAATTTGCCTTTTATTCCACCCTCTGTGCCTTTCTGGTAACCAGTTCTCATCCTGAGAGGATCCTCATGACAGATTCATTTACGTAGGAGCCTTTGGTGAGGGACCTTGTCAAAGGCTTTCTGGAAATCTAAGTACACTATGTCCACTGGATCCGCTTGTCCACATGTTTGTTGACCCCTTCAAAGAACTAATAGATTAGTAAGACACGATTTCCCTTTACAGAAACTATGTTGACTTTTGCCCAACAATTTGTATTTCTGTATGTCTGACAATTTTATTCTTTACTATTGTTTCAGCTAATTTGCCCAGTACTGACATTAGACTTAGCGGTCTGTAATTGCCGGTATCACTGCTAGAACCCTTTTTAAATATTGGCGTTACATTAGCTATCTTCCAGTCATTGGGTACAAAAGCTGATTTAAAGGACAGGTTACAAACCATAGTTAATGTTTCTGCAATTTCACATTTGAGTTCTTTCAGAACTCTTGGGTGAATGCCATCCGGTCTCGGTGACTCGTTACTATTGTTTATTAATTAATTCCAAACTATAGCAAAGAACAGAATTATCAGATGCAGAGATGAACACAATATGTTGGGGAAGAGCCAACATGGCTTTGTAAAGGGAAATCATGCCTCAGAATTCTTTGAGAGGATCCTCAAACATAGATAGGGGTGAAACAGTGGATATAGTGTACTTGGACTTTCAGAAAGCCTTTGACAAGGTCCCTCACCTAAGGCTGTTAAGCAAAGTAAGCTGTCATGGGATAAAAGAAAAGGTCCTCTGGTGGATCAATAATTAGTTAAAAGATAGGAATAAGCGATCAGTTTTCACAGTGAAAAGAAGTAGATAGTGGAGTCCCCCAAGGGTCTGTTCTGGGGCAGTGCTGTTGAACGTATTCATAGATTGTCTGGAAAAAAGGGTAAAGAATGAGGTTGCGAAGTTTGCAGATACTAAATTACTCATGATGTTTAAATCCAAAGCAGACTGCAAAGAGTTACAAAGGGATCTCACACAACTGGGTGGCTGGGCAAACAAAATGGCTGATGAAATTCAGTGTTGATAAATGCAAAATAATGCGTAATCCCAACTATAGATACAAAATGACGGGGTCTAACTTAGCTGTTACCACTCAAGAAAGAGATCTTAGAGTCATTGTGGATAATTCTCTGAAAACATCTGCTCAGTGTGGTCGGGGTCATCATTGTTAGATGATAATAGATGTTCGGCTGTGTGTCTGTTTCTTTTTGTGTACCGCTTCAGCCCTGTGCAGACAACTGGCATGGCAGACCTTGAGTGAACTGCCCAATGACCACAAGATTTGTTACGGGATAAAGACACCCAGCTAGGTTCATTATCAATGAAGCACTGTACTAGTGTTCCTCAGACTTTACCTGACCGCTAATACATGTATGCCCGTAACAATGGACCAGCTAGTGACTTTCCGTTCCTCCCTAGGCCAGACAAAGATACTTCCTTTGAGATACATTTTATACCCCAATACAAATAAGTTAGTACTGCCCTTCTGACATAGTTACTGCCTGCTTACCTGGCTAGTTATTACCCATCACCTTGTACATGTTGGTTTGATTAAAACATCGCTCTCTATACTGTCCTCCTGACTTCATTGTTTTAGGAGGGGTCAGTGTGTTCCTGTTATCCTTGGTTTATGTTGGTACCATCCTTGATATCAGAATGTTCTGGTACCACTTAATATCAGGATGTATTTGTGTAAGTACTCTGTAACTAGCACTTCTTAGGAATGTGTATTTCTGCAATATCAGCCCTGTTCTTGCCAAATTCTGTGAGCAGGTCCTGCCTCATACCAGGCCTCTAATACAAGGGTTTATGTCTCAGGATCTCTTCTTACTACAGGGATCAAATTGACTACTTCCTCTCCTCCTTGCCTCATGTGCTGGCTATTACCACCAAGTCCTGCCACTGCTTTCTCCACATCATTTAGAAAATATATCCCTTCCTTTCTGTCTCATTGTCTAAGGCTCTTGTTCATACCCTGGGTAAGTGTCTGCCTTGACAGGTGTTAACTATCACCTCCTCTCTGCCCTTTGTGACATCTATATTGCATTCTCTAGTCCCTCCAAAATATAGTGGCCAAAATTATCTTAATTACCAGTTAATCCAACCATATCATTCCCCTTGTCACATCTCCCCATCTTGCTCTCCCTTGGTCAGCATGTCCAGTTTAAGATTCTGGTCCTCCCATCAAAGCTCTGCACAGCTCTACCCTTGCCTACATCTTTTATCCTGTGATGTATCATGACTTTCCAGCAATGCCAGTCTTTAAAGCCCTTTTAGGATCTTCTCCCACTCCAGTGGCAGTGCCTTGGTGCCATTCGTGGTATGCCAGATCCCCATACTCACCCTGTTATTGAGGCCTCTGGGAACCGCCTCGGTGCCAGCCAGGACCCCATTGTACTTAGTGCTATGTCAAAGACCTAGCATACTATTCGGGGCAGGGTCTATCTAAAGGCTGGAGTAGCCTTCCAGTGAGAGTAGCAGGGGACGGGGATGACAAACAACCGAACTAGTTTTAAGATGGATCTAGATGAGTTTATGAATGGGAAGGGATGATATGACAGGGTTGCCTGATATAGCAGGTGACTAAACTCGATGACCCGGGAGCTCCCCTCCAGTCCTATGTCTCTATTCTAAGACTAGATTCAAACAGCACGAGGGAAGTGGGAAAGGCAACAGTGGGTAAGGAAGATGGCTTATACCTCACATGCTGAGTGTTGCATAGCTTGATGATTCCTGATGGCTCCAAAACAAAAAACAACCCACCCCCCCCCCACCAAAAGGGTGGTTTTAATTTTAAAAAACCTTAATTACATTAAAATCTGCCCTCCCCCACTAGTCCGTGACTTAGCTCTTGCTGGTTGGCTGATTCTTTTTAGGGCTATTTCAAAGGAGAAGGTGGCCCTAAATTGGGCTTCCTGTCCGTGTTCCAGCCCCACATTAGCTGCTTAGAGATGTTCAAAGAGACTGACCCTGCCAGAAACTTTCACAGCTGGAATAGCGGGATTTCTGGCTTTCATTAATACGCAGCTTGGTTGTGCTGAGAGGCTCGGTTCCTGTCGTTCTCTAATATCTTTTTAGCTGTGCTTGGAAGCAGTTCCTGAGTATTCCTTGAGCGCTGTATTTGTTAATTCTGTGCAAGTCTCCCCCTAACAGGCCTGTCAGCAGGTCAAGCTTCAATTCTTTAACCCAAGCCAGGACATTTGCTTCAGGCCCAGTCTTCATGAACAACAGCTAAGCTCGGTGGGGGATGGATTTCCTGTACAGTTGTGTTAGGAGTGGTTGCAGCAAAGTGAACTCTTGGTAACATCAAAAGTTGGCTCACCTAACACCCCTTCCCCTGTTAGAGCTCTGGTGCTGGGTGTTCTCTTTGGACTGATGTATATTTTTAAAATCTAAGCCATGTGCTATAGCTTTGAAGGCACCTCTCGTGTTGAGAAGCGGGTGTGGTGAGGATACCCAAGAGAGAGCATTTTGGCTGGCTCTCCCAGAATTCCTCTGGAGAGAACACACTTGAGCCACTGCCCTCCCACTTCAGAAGGTTGGTGTACACTCCCCTCGCTGACAGCTGCACTGGGCCCAACCCTTTCTAGGGAGACCAGCACTAGGCTGAAAGTCCTTGTGTTCCCTGCTGCGACTGTGGGTGGCCCCTTCTGGGGGAACCCGAAGGGGAAGGTCTAGCCAGAGTCTGGCCCTTCATTTTTTCTGAAGTACATGGCACAGCTTATAAAAGAACGTGCAGGTCTCTTACATGTGTGTTTGGTTCTTAGTAGTCTCTGATGAGTGGTTCTTTTTTGTACAGTACTGTCACTTCTGCCATATGAATGATGGGTGATCTTTGGCTGAGCATTTTAATGGCTTGTATTCCTGCAGAATAATATAACACTGCCACACTCTGACATAGCGCTTTTCATTTGTACATCTTAGAGTGCTTTATAAAGGTGTGGTCAGTATCATTGTCCTCATTTTACAGACCAGGAACCTGAGGCACAGGGAGGCAAGTGACTTTCCCAGGGTCAGCCAGCAAACCAGTATCAGAGTCAGGAATTGAATTTAAGTCTTTTGAATCTGAATTAAGTCCTGCATCATGATTGTGCGAGGAGAGAGGCTGCCATTTAATGTCCCTATTCTTGTACATTATCAGATACTGTGTGTCAAACAGCTGTTCTTTTCTAGAATACAGACTGATTTATTTACATCTAGTGTGGTCTATATAATGGAGATAAGGGACATTTTATTATTTATGCATTTATTTCATTGTGCAGCTATCAGTTGCACACATACAAAATGGGAAACGACTGTCTAGGAAGGAGCACTGCGGAAAGGGATCTGGGGGTCAGAGTGGTTCACAAGCTAAATACGCATCAACAGTGTGACACTGTTGCAGAAAAAGCAAACATCATTCTGGGATGTACTAGCAGGAGTATCGTAAGCAAGACATGAGAAATAATTCTTCTGCTCTACTCCGCGCTGATTAGGCCTCAACTGGTGTATTGTGTCCAGTTCTGGGCACTGCATTTCAGGAAGGATGTGGACAAATTGGAGAGAGTCCACAGAGAGGAGCAACAAAAATGGTTAAAGGTCTAGAAAACATGACCTGTGAGGGAGGATTTAAAAAACTGGATTTGTGTAGTCTGGAGAAGAGAAGACTGAGAGGGGACATGATACCAGTTTTCAAGTACATAAAAGGTTGTTACAAGGAGGAGGGAGAAAAATTGTTGTTCTTAACCTCTGAGGATAGAAGCAATGGACTTAAATTGCAACAAGGGAGGTTTAGGCTGGACACTAGGAAAAACTTCCTAACTGTCAGGGTGGTTAACACTGGAATAAATTGCCTAGGGAGATTGTGGAATCTCCATCATTGGAGATTTTTAAGAGCAAGTTAGACAAATACTTGTCAGGGATGGTCTAGATAATTAGCCCTGTCACGGGTGCAGGGGACTGCGCTAGATGACCTCTCGAGGTCCCTTCCCATCCTGTGATTCTATGAAATGGAGGTTGGGTAATTGTTTAAATAATTAGTGGGTTTCATTTGACCCAAGCAGAATGAGGAAATGATGAGAGGAGATTGCCCGCCCTGGTAGCCCATCTCACCATGCCACATGGAGTGTGAAATACTGGGCACTTTGCCACCTCGGCACAATGGGGTGAGCTAAGGATGAGTGCAGCTCTGCCCTCCCCCTCGAGTCAGCTTCCTTCCCTTTGTTCTGAATGTTGCCAAAGATTTTCTGTCATGTCTGGAGAGAAGCAGGCTGCACAGAAACTTGCCTCTAAGCAGCTCTGTGTGACAGTGAATTTTGACATGTTGTTCAAGCAGCCTATCTGTGCGTTTCCTCCTCAGTCTCAGCTGCCGGCGATGTATCATTGTGGGAAATGGAGGAGTGCTTGCAAATAAGTCATTGGGGTTGAAAATTGATGACTACGATGTTGTCATCAGGTGAGTCCTTGGTATCCCATTTTGGATATTTTTGTGTTCATTTTCAGTATAGTACGAATAGACTGTATAGAGGTTCAGCCTCCATTGTTCACACCTTGACCAGGAACAATCAACATTGGTAGGGACGCTTACAGTGAAGTGTAAAACAAACCAAGAATGTACAGATTGTCCGAATTCTAAACGTCCGTGGTCCTCCTGACGGGGAAGGTAGTTTGTCTCACTTCTCCCACAAGTGCCTCCATGCTGTCCCTTCCATGAGTCAAGCTCTTACCCTCTCCGTACTGAAGTTCTTCCCAAACAGCCACCTCTTCCATGGTGCCCACAGTGTGAGTGCATCAGTACTGTCTAATTCGCTGCTATTAAAGAGCTGCTCCCAGTTAGAGTCCATAGGTCAGGGACTGTCACACACACATGCACGGCATTGCCCAGGACCTACTGCTTCGGAGCTAGGCAGGAGCAAAGCTGTGTCTGCCCAAGGTAGGAGAGTCTGCAGCAGAAGCTGCTCACTTCTCTCCTCCCTGGCCCTGGACACAGGGAAAAGTGCTCAGAGTGGGATAAATCTTTTCCACCTCACGCCCCCTGACAGAATGTGATTAATTCTTTGCAATGGTCTTGTGATTACTCTTCCTTTGGGCTGCACCAAACTGTTCTCATAGGACCCCTCCTGGGACTCCAACTCTGCTCAGAAAGCAGGAGGAGGAAAGGCTTCAATTCTTTGCACTAAGCCACCCACTTTGATTTAAATCCAAAATACCTCAAAAAATGAGAAGCTCCGTGAGGAGTTGAGTGGTCTGGCAAAAATAAACCCATTCCTATAGCTAAAAACGGGGTGGGTTGCCTGTAGTGTGTCATTTCCACACCCTACGTGACCCTTCTCCTCACATCAGTAAATCTGAAGCTAGTCTGTGGCCTGGGATGATGAGGGTGGTATCTGAGCATCTGTGCTGGCAGGGGGCTGTGAGAAGAAGTGAAAAGGCAGCCTTAAAGGTTAAGTGAAGCCAGGTGCTCAGCTGTGTGAGAGAGCGGGTGAGAGCAGACATCTTCTTAAATGTCTCCACCTGCTAGCTTGGGTCCCATGGAAGTCAGGAGAAGGAGAGGTGCCTTTCTCTTCTCCATTGAGCACCTTTCGTTCTGGGCTGCTTGGCTGCATTAGCAGGAACTAGACCTGGGTGCTAGGGGGTGGATCTCTGCAGCAGAGAAATATGGAGGATCTGTCGGTGCAGCTAGCAGATAATGCAGGGCCCCGTCACATAGTGGGGTTCGGATTGACTCCTAACAGGCGTGGAGCAGTTTTCCTGAGGTAAAAACTAAAGCAGACGTGCCCTGGCGATCCCAGGCTAGCGCCGCTTGGTGCTGCATGAAAAGAGGAGTTGAGCTGGTCTGAACTATGACACTCAGCTGACTGGGGCAATCCCCACATGCTGTTAAGTGACCTCCAGGGGCTCCTCCAGGGGATAATATTGGCAGTTTGGTTTCTGGTAGCATTTGGAGGCTTCAGTCAGGGATTGGAGCGCCGGGGATATCCATGAAATAAACTCAGTGCCTGTGTGAGCTGGCTAGAATTTGAAGCTAGACACATTCACACTGGAAATAAGACTTGCGTTTTAAACAGTGAGGGTCAGGTGAGGCGGAAGCTCCCTGTGAATGAGCAGGCAGAAGCTTAGGGGGAGAGAAAGTGAGGGGAGGGACTTAGTGGTGGGTGGGGCAGCCAACTTCAGGCCTGGAAGGAGGATCCCAAGGATTCCAAGTCAATAATGTAACCAGGCTCTGCTCCCCCAGCAGGAATGCAGCCTGAAGTCACTGGGACTGTGCACCAAAGTCAGATGGGGCTTTTGAAAATCCCACTCTTATGTGCCAAAGTGTGGGCTGGAGTTCTTGAATCAAGTGATTTCGTTTTGAAATTTTTGGCCTGTGTGTAAGAAGTTCCCAGTAACTTTAATTTCTTGAAAGTCTTAATAACTTTGTAATGTTAATACTGTAGGAATTTTGTTTTAAAGTGACAAAGATTTTGTGTCACTGAGAAAAGTTTTAATAGTTCAGACTAAGCCCTGTACGCTGTAAACACTCTAAGCACATGGATAGTCCCACTGACTTGACTCTTCATGTGAGTAAAGTTATGCACCTGCTAAGGGGTTTGCAGGGCCTTAATTTTCTGGGTTTTGTTTGTTGTCTGTAGCAGTGTTGTGAAATTCAGATAAGTCACTTTAGCAGTAGTGGCTCTTAAAACAACACTATAATTTACTCCATAATGATCTTTTCTCTAAAGTTTCAAGAGCACAAATTTTTAAATTAGCTTTCCAAAGCTCTAGCCTGATTTAAATCATTGGAGCTGTTTTTTGGTTTCTTAAATCAAGTGTTTTACATTGCCTTGACTGAAATTGCTTCCTAACGGACCTGACTGATGATGATAAGCTATGGCTGTGGTTAGGCATAGTGCTGGGTTTCATGGTCAAGGAAATCACTGCCCAATGGCTGCTACCTCACCAACCGTATGTGAACGTAAATGAGAGTCTCTGGTAGTTTATCCTCTTGTCACCCGGCAGGCTGAACTCTGCTCCAGTGAAAGGCTTTGAGAAGGATGTGGGTGGCAAGACAACGCTGCGGATCACGTACCCTGAAGGGGCCATCCAGAAACTGGAGCAGTATGAGAAGGACTCCTTCTTTGTTCTGGCCGGATTCAAGTGGCAGGATTTCAAGTGGCTCAAATACATTGTTTACAAGGAGAAAGTGGTAAGACTTGGTCTGTGTCGCTTAGGTGATGGGGTGGGGCACTATTAATAAGTCATGATTTTACCTACAGCGTTTGGATCTGGGCCCGGTTTCTCTGTCTGCCCCTGCCCAGGTGTCTGCATTTCACTGGGTGGTCTGTCACTTCCAGGGACCCCGCTTTTAATGAAATAGGCTTTGTAATGCCAGCTCAATGGATCTGGCTGCCCCTGTAGAATCTGGGCTCACACCATAAGAATGTAAGAACAGCCAGACTGGGTCAGAGCAAAGGTCCATCTGCCCCAGAATCCTGTCTCTGACGGTGGCCAATGCCAGGTGCTTTTGGCAGTTGGAGGTTTAGGGAAACCTGGAGTATGGGGTTGCATCCCTGCCCATCTTAGCTAATAGCCATTGATAGATAAGTTCAGGGAGGATGGGTCCAGTTCTTTTCTGAACCCAGTTATACTTTTGGCCTCCACAACATTCCATGGCAATGAGTTCCACAGGTTGACTGGGCGTTGTGTGAAGAAATACTTCCTTTAGTTTGTTCTAAACCTTCTACTTATTAATTTCATTGGATGACGCCTAGTCCTTGTGTTATGTGAAGGGGTAAATAACACTTCCCTATTCACTTTCTCCACACCAGTCACGATTTTACAGATATCTATCATATCACTCTTAGTTGAACAGTCCCAGTCTTTTTAATCTCTCCTCATAGGGAAGCTGTTCCATACCCCTAATAATTTTTGTTGCTCTTCTCTGCACCTTCTCCAATTCTAATGTATATTTTTTTAGATAGGGCAATGAGAACTGCATGCAGTATTCAAGGAGTGGGCGTACCATGGATTTATACAGTGGCATTGTGATATTTTCTGTTGTATTATCTATCCCTTTCCTAATGGTTCCTAACATTGTTCACTTTTTTGACTGCCATTGCACATTGAGCAGATGTTTTCAGAGAACTGTCCATGACGACTCCAAGATCTCTTTCATGGGGAAGAGCTAATTTAGACCCTGTCATTTTGTATGTATATTTGGGATTATTTTTCCATACAAAATGATAGGATCTAAATTTACTCTTACCACTCATCAGTGCTTGACTTGCCAGAGTTTATGCTCCTTGAATGAGTCTGCCAAACAGTGAATTTAATTGTATACTGATCCCAAATTACGTGAAAAAGCGAGTGTTGATTTTAATCTGTTTCATAGATTCATAGAGTTTAAGGCCAAATGGGACCATTACAGCGTCTAACCTGACCTCCTATATATCACAGGCAAGTAACAAGGACCAATGTCTGGAAGTGAAGCCAGAAAAATTCAAATTTGAAATAAAGCACAGATTTTTAACAGTTTGGGTGATTAACCACTAGAACAAGCTACCACAGGAAGTGGTGGATTCTCCATCTCTTGATGTCTTCAAATCCAGACTGATGCCTTTCTGGAAAGTATACTGTAGCCAAACACAAGTTATTGGGCCAATACAGGGGTAACTGCATGGAAATATAATGGCCCATGATATACAGGTCAGACCAGATGATCTAATGTTCCCTTCTGGCCTAAAACTCTATGAAATCTATGAAACCACACACACAAGTTTTTGAGAAGAGAGGTGAGGGATCCGTGTGGAAACAAGCTTCCACAGAGGGATTTAGCTATTTTGTCTGATGTGCTGCCTTCACAGGCTACTCTGTATCACATTTTATGATGTTCTGATATTCTTTCTTTAGCTGCTTGAGAATAGACACACCAGCATGTTGTGTGGAGCTTTAGATCAGAATCTTCAGAAATGTGGAAGGGAGGCCAGAGAAACAATATTCTCTTCTTCAAGTGGTTGACCACATGGATTCCACTTACAGTGTCAGGCACCTGAGATTAGATGCTGTTGACTATGATTATCTGGGGCCACCCCTGGGTCCTGGATGTTCTCGTGCCCTTCCCACCCCAGGCCATAAAGGGAAGACCCGGCCCAGCCATTGTATCAGATCCTTGCTACCACCCACGGCTGCCTCTTACTGTTATAGCCAACAGAGGTCATCTGCGTCTCCAAGGCAAAGACAGTGCCTGAGAAGAAGATCCTCTCCCTGCTCCTCTTCTGCCACATACTCTGTTGTCCTCTTATCAGCAGATTTAAAGCTATAGTCAAGAGCCATATAGAACTATTGGCTCCATCCTACCCCCTTGCGCCTCTTTGGCAGCTCTCTCTTTGGTTTTGGGACACCTGGAACTGAATAACATCTGACCAGTCAGTCCTGGAGGTGATAGACTAGGAGTATTCTATCCAGTTCCTCCCTACCCCCTTCTCTGTCCCTCTTCAGGGATCAACCTCACAGGATATGGCTAAGGAAGAAAGTAAACTCCTGTCTGCAATTTGGGGTGCCCTGGGAGTTCAAGGGCCAGGGATGCTTACTCACGTTATTTCCTGATCCCAGAGAAGAACGAGGGGGCGCACCATTCTGGACCTTTAATGTCTCAACAAAGCCCCTTTGTTTCAGGTTCAGAATGGTAACTCTAGCATCCATAATCACCACTGCCGATCCACATACCTCCTAACTTGCAGGATGACTGTTTCCATACAGCTAGTCACCCAGCCCACAGGAAATGTCTTAGGTTCCTGGTGGGGAAGTCCCACTATCAGTCCAAAGTGCTTCCCTCCACGGCTCCCAGAGTACTTATCAAGTGCCTGCTGGGCCATGGCAGCCCTCCTGCAGAGACAAAGGGTACACCTACACCCAGACCTCGCTGGTTGGCATATTCGGGGGCAGTCACCTGAACAAAGGAGCAGCTCCAGCCAGGTAAGTCTAGTGCTCTTCACTGCTCTGGGTCTCAGTGAGCAGAGGTGCCTGTTCTCGCTCCTACTCAGAGCATAGTATTCACGGGAGAAGTATTAGATTCCAAAGCAGCAAGAGCTTACCTACCACAGGAAAAGGTCCACTCTCTATAGAACCCTGTCAGTCAACTCCAGGCACTCCTGAAGACATGACTTAGAGTATGTCTCGGCTCCTGGAACAAAAAATGTTTGGTGAACTCTTAGAGTTGTTTCTAATTTTCACTTGAACCAAATGAATCCATCTGCCTGTTTTCTTTCCTAAGCCTCACATTAGCCAAGGGGAAGATAAACTTCACACCCTCGATGTTGTGAGGTCCTTATCCTACTTCCTGGATAGGGCAAGACCCTTCAGAAACTCTCCCAGGTTGTTACTGGCCTTCGCTGACAGGATGAAGGGTCAACCTGTGCTCACCCAAAGACTATCCAAATTGGTGTCTGACTGTATGTATTCCAGGACCTGCCCTTCCCTGCTACTGCAGAGGCTTGTATCATCTGGATTCTGTTTCAGTGAAGGGACTGAGGGGCAGTTCAGCTAACTCCACTTTTTATACCTGTAAGTGAGAGGGGATGAGGGCATCCAGGGCACAGGCATGGTTCCAACAGACAGTGCTCTTCAAAAGAGGCAGATCTCACACCAGAATCTCATTCCATCAGAATCCATGTGGACCACACGTCTCCAGGAACCAGTTACTGAAAAGTAACTGTTGGTTGGATAGTATCAGAGGGGTAGCTGTGTTAGTCTGGATGTGTAAAAGCAGCAAAGAATCCTGTGGCACCTTATAGACTAACAGACGTTTTGGAGCATGAGCTTTCGTGGGTGAATACCCACTTCGTCGGATGGTTGGATAGTTGTTCTAGCCAGGAGGTGGCCAAGTGGCATGCCTACTCTAGTCATCCAAAAAAACCAAACAGAATAACAAATCAGAGAAAGAAAGATTGTCTACTATGTTCAGAGCAGACAGTTCCTGAAACCACCCGACCAGCATGTGCGCACCCTTATGCAAACTAGGTATATAAGGAAATGGACTTGGGGCTAAATCAAAGAGAGTTCTTCGTGGATCATTTTGTCAGAAAAAGTTACTGCATTTTATACATTCATAGATCCCAAGGCCGGAAGGGACACTGTGACCACCTAGTCTGACCTCCTGTATAGCATGGGCCAGAGAACTTCCCCAAAATAATTCCTAGTGCAGATCTTTCAGAAAAACATCCAGTCTTGATTTAAAAATGCCAGTGATGGAGAATCCATCATGACCCTTGATACGTTGTTCCAATGGCTAATTACCCTCGCTGTTAAAAATTTACACCTTATTTCCAGTCTGAATGTGTCTAGCTTCAACTTCCAGCCATTGGATGATGTTAGACCTTCCTCTGGTAGCCTGGAGAGCCCATTATCAAGTATTTGTTCCCCCTGTAACCATTTATGGACTGTGATCAAATTACTCCTTATGCTGATTTTCATTAAGCTAAATAGATCGAGCTCCTTGAATCTGTCAATAGAAGGCAGGTTTTCTAATTCTTTAATCAATCTCGTGGCCCTTCTCTGAACCTTCACCAATTTATTAACATCTGTCTTGAATTATGGACACCAGAACTGGACACAGGATTCCAGCAGCGAATGCACCAATGACAAATACAGAGGTAAAATATCCTCTCTGCTCCTATTCAAGATTCCCATGTTTATGCATCCCAGTATCACATTAGCCCTTTTGGCCACAGTGTCACATTGGCAGCTCATGTTCAGCTGATTGTCCACCATGACCCCCTCCAATCTTTTTCCAAGTCCCTGCTTCCCAGGATAGAGTCCCCCATCCTGTATGTCCAGCCTGTCTTTGTTCCTAGATGTGTACATTTACGTTTAGCTGCACTAAAACACAGACTGTGCGTTTGAACTCAGCTTACCAAGCAATCCAGATTGCTTTGTATCGATGTCCTCTTTATTATTTACCACTCTGCCAATTTTGTGTCATCTGCAAACTTTATCAGTGATTTCTTTTTCTTCCAGTTCATTGACAAAAATGTGAAATAGCCTAGGGCCAAGAAGCAATCCCTGCAGGACCCCACTAGAAACACGCTGATTTATGATGATTTCCCTGAGTACGATTAAATGTTGAGACCTGTCAGTTAGCCAGCTTTTAATCCATTTAATGTCTGCCATGGTAATTTTATAATCATTCTAATTTTTTAAGCAAAATGTTGTGTGGTCACAACTGAAATGTCTCACAAAAATCTATTACATCAACACTGTTACCATTATCAACAAATCTCATCATCTCATCAAAAAAAGATACCAAATTCGTTTGAGAAGATCTGTTTTCCATAAACCCATGTTGATATTAATTGTTGCCCTCCTTTACTTCTTTATTAACCGAGTCCTGTATATGCTGCTCCGTTATTTTGCCTGGCATCAATGTCAGACTAACAGACCTATAATTACTCCGCTCATCCCATTTACCCTTTGTAAGTATTGGAACGAGATGAGCTTTCATTCCAGTCTTCAGGAACTTCCCCAGGGTTCCAAAACTTACTGCAAATCAACATTAACAACCTGGGTAGGGCTCTCTTCCCTGAACATTTGGCACATAATGGTAAAGAAGCCAAGTGAGGGCAAAGGTTTCACTGGAAATTGGCAGCTTCTGGACTTCCTTCTCTTGTAGTAATAACCATGCTAACACTTCCAACTGCAACCTGAAGAGCCTTCGCCAGAAGGAGCAGCTTGTGGAGAAGTGCCTGAGGGAGCAGGAAATTCTTTGATAGTGAAAGTCTGGAGGTAAGTGAGCTTGCTTGCAAATGAGGCCAAGTTCAGATGTTTGCCCGTTGTAGAGGCATGTCTGTCTGGCACGCTGCACTGTGCAATGACCAGCAGGTATCAGCACCGCAGCAACAGGCAGGGCATAGACTCTGCCCCGTCTAAACCTAAAATGCATCTGCTGCCTGTCACCTGCAGGGTTTCAATAAGGTTGATCTCTGAGCAGTGCTCCTGGACGAAGGACATTCTAATGCATCTCTCTCCTTTGAAGTGGAAAGTTTCCCCTCCTGCCATGTCTTGGTGCTGAGGACTTTGGGGGCCAGCAGTGGAGGATGACTTTGGTTTTCTTTTGACTTGAAATAAATACTCTGAGATTTCTACTTCAGAGCCACATTTGTGTGTTTAGTCAGTAGGCTGTTGTGATCCTAGCTGAATATAGAGTTGGTAAGTGCATGGCTCCCTGGCTGGATTTATCGTGCCACACCAAAGCTGGACCTCTCAGTGCTACAAGAAGACAGAATATCTGAGCGCTTTTTCTGGAGGCTCCCTTCTTCCCTCATTTGGTGGCCCTGCCATATTACCTGCTTGCTGGGGCTGACTGATAACTTCGCTGCTCCTTTATACATTCAAGTATCAGAGGGGTAGCCATGTTAGTCTGAATCTGTAAAAGCAGCAGAGAATCCTGTGGCACCTTATAGACTAATAGACGTTTTGGATCATGAGCTTTCGTGGGTTGAGATACCGCTTCGTCAGATGAATGTAGTGGAAATTTCCAGGGGCAGGTATATATATGCATGAGCAAGCAAGCTAGAGATAACGAGGTTAGTTCAATCAGGGAGGATGAGCCCCTGTTCTAGCAGTTGAGGTGTGAAAACCAAGGGAGGAAAACTGGTTCTTGTTGGCAAGCCATTCACAGTCTTTGTTCAACCCTGAGCTGATGGTGTCAAATTTGCAGATGAACTGAAGCTCAGCGTTTCTCTTTGAAGTCTGGTCCTGAGTTTTTTTTGCTGCAGGATGGCCACCTTAGGTCTGCTATAGTGTGCCAGGGAGGTTGAAGTGCTCTCCTACAGGTTTTTGTATATTGCCGTTCCTAATATCTGATTGTGTGTCCATTTATCCTTTTCCGTAGAGACTGTCCATTTTGGCCGATGTACATAGCAGAGGGGCATTGCTGGCATATGATGGCGTATATTACATTGGTGGACTGTGCGGTGAATGAACCGGTGATGGTGTGGCTGATCTGGTTAGTCTGTGATGGTTCACCAGTGTAGATATTGTGGGCAGAGTTGGCATCGGGGTTTGTTGCATGATTGGTTCCTGAGCTAGAGTTACTATGGTGGGGTGCAGTTGCTGGGCTGGTGAGATACGTTTCAGGTTAGGCAGGTTGTCTGTGGGCAAGGATTGCCTGCCACCCAAGGCCTGTGAAAGTGTTGGGATCAATGATGGGTGGCACATATACAAAAACCTGTAGAGAGCACTTCAACCTCCCTGCCACACTATAGCAGACCTTAAGGGTGGCCATCCGTGCCGCAAGAAACTTCGGACCAGACTTCAAAGAGAAAATGCTGAGCTTATTCATCTGCAAATTTGACACCATCAGCTCAGGGTTGAACAAGACTGGATGGCTTGCCACTACAGAACCAGTTTCTCCTCCTTGGTTTTCATACCTCAACTGCTAGAACAGGGCTCATCCTCCCTGATTGAACTACCTCGTTATCTCTAGCTTGCTTGCTAGCATTATATACCTGCCCTGGAAATTTTCCACTACATTCAGTCTGACGAAGTGGGTATCACCCACGAAAGCTCATGATCCAAAACGTCTATTAGTCTATAAGGTGCCACAGGATTCTCTGCTGCGTTTATACATTGCGAGTTTCTGATCTCTGACTGATAGGGTTTGTTTGAGAGCCTCCATCTGATGCTATTTCACATCTCTGGGAAAAGCTGGGGCAACCACCTAGTTGGGCCAAAGCAGCAGCTGATTGTGAAGGATTCAAAGATTTTCCCTGCCATGCACTGAGGAGGAAACTGCTTCATTAAAGGGCTGGAAAGTGAGTCCAAGAGCAAAGAAGGAAAGCCCAAAGATTCCCCCTCCCCCCCCATGTGTTACTCTTATGCCTGCAGATCTTTGACAAGTCAGCTTGTCAGGGACAGTCAAACAGTCAGAGGTGAAGACTAAATGTTGCTGTTCCAAGAGGTCTCTTTGGAAATGGAGCAGTGTCCGTGCAGCTGCATAGTCCCAGGTGAGGGTGCAAGGTCCCACTTTCAGGCCATAGCACTCCTGGTGAATAGCTTCCAGAGATGCTGATGGGTGCCACCTGGGATTGGTGATGCGATTCTCGTGTCAACTGTAAACCAGCCACTGAGTGGCACAGTACAGAAGAGCCTCTCTTGGCTCTGGTTAGTATTGCTCATGTCATGGCATACCTGGGTCCCATTTGGGAACCCCTGGTGCCACAACTGAGATCAGCATTGTTCCCTCAGTATAGAGGGGGTGTTGATGGGAGGCCATTCTCGACTAATCCCTCACCTGGTCTGGAATAGCCCCCCATCTGTTTGTGTGGCTTTTGGACGGAGTGCTGCTTGAAGGTGGGTATTCCCTTTGTTTTTCCTTTACTGGTAGTATTGGCATCAAGTCTAAGTCTCTGTTTGTTTCTTTGGACACATCTTCTGCACACTGCTCCTTTCTCTCCTGTGCCCTGCAGAATCAGGGAGTAGGGAGTGCAGGTATGTGAGGTGGCAGGCTGAACAAAGGCGTCATCGTTCTGTGCCTTGGCATAACCTCTGCTGTCATTGGAGCCCAACAGCCGTGGGCGAGCGCCCTCTCTCCGTTCTGCTGTCTGCTCTGGCACTAGTGCACTTCCATATCAGGTGTGTGTAATTGCTGTCTTCTCTTTACACAGGCTTCTCCTCTCCTTTGCTGTTTCCCACTTGCTGCCTGTTACGTTCGTTCTCATTAAAATTGTAATGCAAACAAGTAATGTCTCTCTCCCTCTGAATAGATGGGTCAGATGCTCAGTGGGAGACAGCAAAGCCAGCCACTGCAGCCACCCTGTAGCATTGATTTATTAGAGAGGCCCATGCCTGGTGACACACAGCCAGATGGGGGTGCTGTTCAGCTACTTGTTGGACTTAGGAGACTGGTGTTGGACCCTGTAGTTCCCTCTGAATTTGACACTAAAGCAATTGCTGCAGCTTCCTGAGCTGGGTAATCAAGCCTTGGAATCTCTCCGCAGTTACTGTGCTTTCCAAGCTCTCCTGCTCTGCTCTTAAACCTATTTTTAAATTTAAAAAATTCCTATGTGCTGCAATGAGCAGAGTTTTTGTGAAGACCTCTCTTGAATGAAGCTAGCCTTTAGAATAAAGCTGTGGTAGGCAGAGGCCAAGAGCTGTTCTGACAGGAAACATGGAACCAGTTTGTCCAACACGAGAAGCTGGAGTTTGGAAAGTAGCTTTTAAATTCAAGTTGTGAGTGGAGTGTTATGGGAACTGTGTATAGGTAGACTCCTCCCCTGTTGTAAGTGACAGTCTCCGATGTGAAGAGCAGGCATGGGAGGCTGCAGGACTCTGAACAAGTCCATGTGCGGTGTTACACCCCACACTACATCCGCCTGTTCTGGTGTAACTGTCCAATGGGAGAAGACAGGCCCTGGGCTCCAGGATCTGGTGGTGTTGAGGGGAGGTGGTTGATTTGAGAAACGTACTTAGAGGTTGTGCCTGTTTCTTTTAAAGTACTGCAGCTGTAGTGCGTCTGGTGAAGAGGGTCTGTGCTGATGGGGGAGAGCTCTCCCACTGACATAGTGCTGTCCACACCAGCCGTTAGGTCGGTGTGACTGACGTCACTCGAGGGGTGACCTGTTCACACCCTGCAGCACCATCAGTGGTGGTATATGTACAAACCCTGAGGTTTTAAAGGCAGGTGAAGAACATTATAGTGAACCTGGACAGCAGCTGAATTGCACCTGGGGAAGAGATTCAGGACCACAGAGTCCTGAGGCATGAAGCTTCCCTGAGCCCTTGTCACTTAGGCCAGGTCTACACTGCGACTTTAAATCGGTTTAATGGCTGATATACCGATTTAACGCTGTATCCGTTCACACGACATCGTCATTAATATCGACTTAAACGGCTCCTTAAATCGATTTCGGAACTCCTCCCAAACAAGAGGAGTAGCGCTAAA
>NC_133775.1:1976940-2043396 GCF_003597395.2 Chelonoidis abingdonii
CTTTGGACCATGGACGCAAACAATCGATGTCGTGATCCCACTGTGGACGCGCTAAACCGATTTTATTAGATCTGTTTTGTAATATCGGATTAAGCTAATTCGAAATAATCGTGCAGTGTAGACGTACCCTTAGTCTGGGTAGCTGTTTGTCTGTCTGTCCTTCACAGCCATGACTCCCACCTTAAAAAGTGTTTTCACCCTTTGTTCTTAATTCACCTGTTGTTAACTTAATCAGGTGACACATTCTCATATTGTGGGGTGGGAGGGATTTATCAGTTATGGGCTCAGTGGGGAAATCATTGGGTTAGAACTTCGGGCTTGTGCTTTTCAGGAAGTCACAATAGGTGGTCATAACGGTCCCTTTTGGCCTTAGAATGTATTCAATGTCCTAAGACAGTGGTTCTCAGCCAAGGGTACGCGTACCCCTGGGGTATGCAGAGGTCTTCCGGGGGTACGTCAACTCATCCAGGTAGTTGCCTGGTTTTACAACAGGCTACGTAAAAAGCACCAGCGAAGTCAGTACAAACTAAAATGTCATACAATGAGTTGTTTATACTGCTGTATGTACTATGCACTGAAATGTAAGGACAATAGTTATATTCCAGTTGATTTATGTTATAATTATTTGGTAAAAATGAGAGAGTCAGCAATTTTCCAGTAATAGCGTGCTGTGACACTTGTGCATTTTTATGTCTGAATTTGTAAGCAAGTAGTTTTTAAGTGAGGTGAAACTTGGGGTACACAAGACAGATCAGACTCCTGAAAGGGTGACAGTCGTCTGGAAAAGCTAAGAGCTGCTGTCCTAAGTGATGGGGCCTTTGTGGAATCCTTGGAGAGACTGAGCCACAATTTAAAGGAAATTGCACAGATTTCCCCCTAAGGTAGCATCCCAGGGCCATAATACGATGCAGTGCTTCAGCAGCCCATTGGCCTGGCCTGTGGCTCATCCCACTCTGGGAGAAGCTGCTGGGAGGGGGCTTACCTCTTGGGGGTTGTGTTTCATGCGCCAGGGAAGCTGTCCATTGTGACTGTTGCCCATGGGCAGGGAAAGGAGTCAGAGACTTAGATTTTATTTCATAATTCATGTTTCCTGGGAAATTTGTTGTTGTTTTTATTTGCGTTTTGCCAGTGCCTGTGGTATATTTCAGTCTGAAAAGAGACTCCCTTACTCAGCTCCAGGGGTTTTGCTATTGGCATTTGCTTTCTGTACACCAAAAAAAGTCTGAACAAGAAATATTTATCCAAGAAGTGTGGTGGTGAATACAATCCAGATTTCAATCATTCGGAACGAGGTCATGACGACAGACGTTAATTCAGAAAGTAATACAGATTGGGTGATTTATGCCTGAAATACGTGTGTTCCTTGGCGGGCTTCATAGGTTACTTGTAGAGTTAGGGCTGTCAGAGCAGTTTGTGGGGCTTGCTGTGGCTCACAAGACCAAAGCTCCAGGACAGGAGTTTGATCTACATCTCCAGTTTGTGTAATAAATGCTGAGGTAGCCATATGCCCCGTCTTCATTTATCTGCCTGGCTGCTCTCAGTGCTGCTGGCTTCTCCCTGGGAGGGAGGCATGGTCTCTGAGAAAGGGAAGTCTCCTGCCGGCCTTAGAACATGAGTCCTGAATTCCTCATCTGTGACAGGTTTCAGAGCGGTAGCCGTGTTAGTCTGTATCAGCAAAAAGAACAAGGAGTCCTTGTGGCATCTTAGAGACTAACAAATTTATTTGAACATAAGCTTTTGTGGGCTACAGCTAGGGTGACCAGATGTCCCGATTTCATTGAGACTGTCCCGATATTTGCTTGTTTGTCCTGCGTCCCGACCAATGCTAGGTCGGGATACTGGACAAACAAGCAAAGGCTCTGGAGCCCAGAAGGGCTTGCGCCCTCCCCCGTCCCGACTTCACCATTGGCTTCCCCCGTTGGCTCCCTCCCCAAACCCCCGCCTCTTGCCAAGCACACCATGCCCAGGAGACGCAGGGGAGCGCAGGGCCGGGGTGAATGTGAGTCCGGCCTGGCCTCGAGCAGGGAGGACTTGTATGCTGTACCTGGAGGGAGAGTAGGGGGTGGCCCGCGGGGCCAGGCGGCAGCTGTCCTCCCCACGTGGGCAACGGGACTCGGGAGCAGCCGCAGCTGCAGCTCCCACTGCCACAGGGGAAGGAAGTGGCCAAGCATGTAGCGCTCGGTGGCTGCGACTTTGGCACCTGGGCCCGCTGCAGGGACCAAGCAGCGCGCATGCTGTTCCCAGCCTCTGGCCAGTCGCATCTGGGCTGACTGCCCAGCTGGTGTAATCCTGCGGCGGAGGCATCAGCAGCCCAACCCTGTTCGTTCCCTTGCAGGACCCTAGCGGAATGGGGGGGGCGGGGGCCTGCTGCCCCCACTCCGGGGCCGCCTGTGGGATTGCACCAGCTGGGTGACTGGCCAGGGGCTGGGCGCAGCGTGCACACTGGGTCCCCGCAGCAGGCCCGGGCTCAGGGGGTTCAGGCCTGGGCGCCAGAGCCGCAGCTGCTGAGCTTGGCCAGCGGCCGCTTCCTCCGCCCGCAGCAGTGGGAGCTGCAGCAGCGGCTGTTCCCGAGTCCCGCTGCCCAGGTGGGGAGAACAGCTGCCGCCTGGCCCCACAGGCCACCCCCTACTCTCCCTCCAGGTACCACGCCTGAGTCCTGTCTGCTTCGGGCCGGGCCAGACTCACACTCACCCCAGCCTCGCGCTCCCCTGAGTCTCCCGGGCCTTCCTCCAGCGCTTGCAGAGGGAGGAGGAATCGGGGGTGGGTTTTTTTGTTTTGTTTTTGTTGCTCTGCCGCCATTTTATTCCCCTTGCCCCCTCCCCCCCCATCCCTATATTTGACCTGGGTGATCTGGTCACCCTAGCTACAGCTCACTTCATCGGATGCATGCAGTGGAAAATACAGTAGGAAGATATATACAGAGAACATGAAAAAATGGATGTTGCCATATCAACTGTAACAGGACTAATTTATTAAGGTGGGCTATTATCAGCAGGAGAAAAGAAACTTTTGTGGTGATAATCAGGATGGCCCATTTCCAACAGTTGACAAGAAGGTGTGGGTAACAGTAGGGGAAAAAATTTGTATGGGGAAATAGCATAGCCATGTCTACAGACACAATAATTAGGCCGTCTTTCAAAAGTGACACTTCCCCCCTTACCTGTGGGATACAGGAACAATCAGAAACATTCAAACTAAATGTGTTTTGTAGGTAGCCTTAAGGGTGTCATCTTGATGTCCACTTTCTCCCCAATAATCTTTCCTGCAGCGTCCTGTCCTCACACTGCAGACCACATTCTGCTCTGGCCTGCACCATTGTAACGCCAGAGAGACACGTTAAAACCAATCGTGTTACTGGGGATTTACACTGATGGAACTGAGAGCGGGACTGGGCCTCCTGACTCGCAGAGGCAGGCTTGTGTCTCGCACGGCCCATGTACAGCTAACTGGAAGCGAGCAGGCAAGCCAGGAGAGGTGGGTTGCACCACAAGAACTTTGCATTTTTCGCCCAGCTCAGCTCAGCTAGAAATGCTCTGCTGTCAGGAGGAATGCTCACAAATCCACACAGATTAAACAAAGCCTGAAAGTCAGGGGGTTGTTTGTTTAGTTCTCCACGTGTTCACAATGTTTGTTTATGTGTATGCAGGGCAGAAATGTCCCAACGTCAGCCACAGGAATGCAGAAGGAATCACGGGTGTTGTAAAAACGGAACTCGTGCTCGATACAACAACGCCACACCCTCCCCGCAGCTCACCTTTCACCTCCCAGCACTACTGAAGTCGGTGCCCATTGTCGGAGCAGCGTCCTGCGCTGCAAAGTCCTTAGCTAGAAGATGTGGTATTGCCTGTGCTTGACCTGGCCCTCTGCTTGCTGAGGGTACTGCTCAGATCATATATAAAGTAGTCCATATATTTAATCCACTTGAACGCAAAAGCCTAAGACTACTGCTTAGAAATAATACTCTGTCCTTCCCCAGAGCTTTCCATCCAGGGCTCTCAACACAACTTGGCAGAAATTAATGAATCAGACTCATACCAATGTGGTGAAGCATTATTAGCCCCCTATACAATGGAGACGCATAAGCACAGAGATGATAGGTACTTGTCTAGGTCAGGTGTTCTCAACCTTCTTTCTGAGGCCCCCCCAACATGCTATAAAAACACCCCACCCCACCTGTGTCACAACAACTGGTTTTCTGCATGTAAAAACTAGGTCCAGCATTAGGGGGTAGTAAGCAGGGCAATAGCCTGGGGCCCCGCGCCACAGGGGCCCCCGTGAAGCTATATTGATCAGGCTTCAGCCCCATGCAGCAGGGATTCGACTTTCTCCCCTGGACCGTAGTGAGTCTAATACTAGCCCTGCTTGCCAGTCCTCCTGAAACCTGCTCGCGGCCTCCCAGGGGGATCCGGACCTGGTGGAGAACCACTGATCTAGGTTGCGGAAAAAGCCTTAGAGAGAGCTGGCAATAATGCACTTTGGTTTTCCTGACTCTGCCCCGTGTCTTATTCTCTGTGTCGTTGGGGTTGCTCTTGCTGTGGAATCCCCTGCAAAAGGAAGCGTTCTTCACTGAGCAGAAAGAGGAGGAGTGAAGGGGAAGGTGGCAAAGAAGTTAAAGGGAAGTGTGGATTTGGTGTGGCTTGTCAAGAAGTCTCTTCACTAGAATCACTCCTTGTTTCTTAGCCATCAGTCCCCTGAGAGTGTCAGGTGGGAGAGTCTAGCAGGGGAATATGGTGAAGAGTTAGAACAATGAATTCTTGATGTGGAACACTGGGGCGAGTTCTGAGAAGAGCCACAAGATTGCTTAATGGATTGAGGGGCATGGGGGAGGAAATGCCCTGTAGTAAAAGACACAGGGGCTCAATCTGTTCCATTTAACAAGAAGGTTAAGAAGTGATGTGATCACTGTCTACAGGAGGCGCCTTGGCGGGAAGAGAAATTTGAAAATCAAGGCCTCTTCAATTTAGCAAAGATCTAATGCAATCCAGTGGCTGGGAGCTGAAGCTGGACTGATTCAGACTGGAAATAAGGCTCACATTTTTACCAGTGAGGGTCACTAACCTCTGGAACAATTTACCAAGGGTCCTGGTGGATTGTTCATCACTGGAAGTTTTTTAAACAAGACTGAAATTTTTCTAAGTGATATTCTCTAGTTCGAAGAGCAATCAATTCAGGGAAGTCCTGTGGGCCTCGTTAAGCAGGAGGTCAGGTTGTATGGGCACAGGGGTCCCTTCTTTATAATCTATTAATTTATTTCAAGAGGAAACTGTTTGTAGAAGAAATGAACAAAAGCCAAAGAGGCCTAGACGTACATAGCAAGTGCTGGAATCTGGGGCTGGATTTCAGAAGTGCTTCGTGTTGGCCTCATACTGCTCCCGCCACTGTCACTGGGAATTTTACCATCAAGTTCTGTGGGATCAGCCAGAACATCCCGCTCCAGGCTCCGCAATGAGATACAGTTTTCTAAGAGCTTGTCCCCAAGGGAAATTGACTGGCATAACTTCAGTGAGCTAATGACTCTGCGATAGCTGTGCAGGTGTAACTTCCTTAGGCCTTGGCTACACTTGCAGGTGTGCAGCACTGGGAGTTACAGCTGTCTTCGTACAGCTGTGTAGGGAAAGTGCTGCAGTGTGGCCACGCTGACAGCTACCAGCGCTTCAGTATGGCCACATTTGCAGTGCTGTTGGAAGTGGTGCATTATGGGCAGCTATCCCACAGAGCACCTCATCTCATTTTGGCACCATGGGTTGTGGGAAGGGGGCAGAGGGTGCGGGTCATTCTGCTTCCTGTCCCAATGCCCCGTGATGCATCGCTTCACATCCCAGCAATCCCTGTTTTTCCGTCCACATTTGGCGCCATCTTGCCTCTTTCAACGGTTTCTGTGCAGCGCGATTTCTGTGGGAAATGGAGCCCGAACTGCTGAGGAGTATGCTGAGGAGTCTCGCCAGCACATCACATTTGGCAGTTGAGCTATTCCTTAAGATCCAAAGTGATGAGGGGTCCAGCGATGATTGCGAGTCGCCTGACACAAAATTGCTGCTGGCATTCATGGAAATGCTCAGCACTGTGGAATGCCGCTTTTGGGCTCGGGAAAACAAGCCATGAGGGAGGATCACATCGTCATGGAAGTCTGGGCTGACGAGCAGTTGGCTGCAGAACTTTCGGATGAGAAAAGCCACTTTCATGGGATGTGTGCTAAGCTCGCCCCACCCTGCGCCAAGGAACGAGATTGAGAGCTGCCCTGCCAGTGAGAAGCGGTGGCTATTGCAGTCTGGAAGCTGGCAACTCCAGACAGCTACCGATCAGTCGGAACAGTTTGGAGTGAGAAGTCGACCGTTGGAATGTGTTGATGCAAGTTTTCAGGCCATTAACGCATCCTGCTAAGAAGAGCAACGACTCTGGGAACGTGCAGGACATTGTGGATGGCTTTTCCCAAATGGGTTCCCTAACTGTGGAGGGGCGATAGATGGGACGCATATTCTATTCGGCACACCCCACCTAGCATCCGAGTATGTTAATCGGAAGGGTATTCTTCATGGTTCTCCAGGCGCTTGTGGATCACTGTGGGCGTTTCATTAACATTAACACAGGGCTGTCCTGGAAAGGTGCATGATGCATGCATCTTTCAGAACAGTACCCGTTTCAGGAAGCTGCAGGCAGGGACTTTTTTCCCAGACCGGAAGATCACAGTAGGGGACGTCGAAATGCCCATTGTGATCCTTGGAGACCTCACTTACCCATTTAATGCCTTGGCTCATGAACATATACAGGGAGCCTTGACAGCAGCAAGGAATGGTCAACTACAGGCTGAGCCGGTGTTGAATGACTGTGGGAGTGTGCTTTTGCCGTTTAAAGGGGCGTTGATGATCTCTTGGGAGCTGGACTTGGGGGAAGCACATCCCCGCGGTTAATCCGCGTGCCTGTACACCTCCATAATATTTGTGAAGGGAAGTGAAAGATTCAGTCAGGCATGACCTCTGAGGTTCAACGCCTGGATGCCTGATTTGCAAGCCAGAGAGCAGGGCTACTAGAGAGGCCCAGCGCAGGGCCTCAAGGATTAGGGATCCTTGAGGGAGGAATTTAAGACTGAACGCCAACAGTAATGTTTGGTGCCTTGCACGGAGTGAAGTGCAAGATGGTTACAATTTAGTAGGAATCTGTTTTCTAAGCTGATTTGCAGTGCCTGTTTCTTTCCTCGGCTAAGGTATCTTTGACTTTCGCCATAATTAAAGGTGTTTTCAAAGCCAAGAATTCATTTACTGAAAGAAAATAAACTTTACTGACAGACACACCAACATTTGGAACCTAAAAAGGTTCAAGGGGTGGGGTGGGGAACTGTACCAGTCACAGGTTTGAATGCGTCATGTCTGGATGCTGTGCTATGACTGTTGCACGTCAGTGATGCCTGTACGCATGGTGATGGGCGGTTGAGTGCACCTAACTCGAATGACATAAAAAAGGAGTAGGGAAGGACACGAAATAGATCTACAGGGACTGAACTACTGCGTTGGCAACCAGTGAAGTACTAGGGCTACTGTGGAGGCAGGCTGCTGCAAGGTAAACAGAACGATGAGCATGCTGACGCAAACGGGATTTGGAGCTGACCGAACTTCCCATAAAGGGACCCAAGGGAATGAGCACACGCCAACATATTGGGCGACCGCGTCACTCCGTTCAGGACAAAAACAGGGCGACGCTCATCGGCGCAAGTAAATGCTCTTGCCTGCGATGGCTAACGAGTGCCTGGATTAAGCGGCGGCGCGGCCAGGGATGCTTACTCAGCGTGGCTTCTCGCTGTTTTCTGTCCTGGCCAGCATTTATCATCTATTTAACTGGCCTTTGATTCCTGCGGCTTCTGATCCCCCTCGTTAAATTAATGACTGCATAGACCACACCCTTTCCAGTCTGCACTTCGTTGATTTTATGGGCTTATTACGTTAATCCCTCTCATACTCGTTGCCACTTCCTTATCCTTTTGCGACCGCACCCCCTTCCTCCCTCCCCTACTGGCGAGGATGTGGTATCCCAGGATCACCCATCTCGCCGTCTTGCAGTGAATGCAGTGCTCGCTTCTTTTGGACACTGTTGTGTTATTACTAGTATATTGTTCCTAACTAAGTGCCTGTTCCTACTTTCATCTTGGTAGCCTGGTAGCTGACCACTGCTGAGACCCTTCGCCGAGCCCTGGAGGAAGAGTTTAGTTTCGTGAGTTCTCTTCCTCAAGACGGCTGTCTCTTTGCACCAAAGAAGTTGATTTCACAATTAAAAAGAATATCCACCCCAGTCCTGAGTGCCCTCAATCCGACGACATGAGGTCCAGCAGCCACGGCCATACACTGTCACACTACTGTGCTCCAGCTGCAACAGTCAGGGCAAGCGTCGCTACTGAGTAGACATACGAACATGAATTAAAAAAGACGAACACCGTCCTCAAAGCAACCTGCCCATGCCAGTTGTTGTATGAATCACCATCAAGACAGTCCTCTGCGCCACACAGTGAAGGAGTGTGTATCTAGTGCGTGTCTCAATGGCATAATTGTCCCAGGTCCCTCACATATGAGAGCAGCATATCTAATCCACGGGAGCCGAAATATAGGTGGGTGAAGATGGCAGCCTGATCTGCTTTCATCCAGCCTGGCTCGTACTCGGCAGGTATTGCTGTAGACACTTAGGGACACCCAGGTCAATACCGAGCTTTCGTCGGGCAGGTCAGACCTACATTCTACAGGTCTACCACAACACATTTTAGTCACCAGGACGTTGTATCTTCTAGTGAAGGAGTGCATCTCCCTTTGCACTGCAGCCGGGTCACTGGAGCAAAAGTATGCGTTGAAGGAGTGGTGGATCTAATCCAGCTCCTACAGTATGATGGACAGGTATTCCCTGCAAAGCTTGCACCCCTGTGCTAGGTCCTCGTGTGCAGGCAAATTGGTCCCCCCTACCTCCCTCAAGTCTGAGCTACAGTGGGCAACGTGGAGCGCGGTTAGCACTGAGCTTAGGCACACAGGACTCCACAAGTTTGGATTCTCACCTGACTCTCACCTCCGCATTGCTCCATCTGCTCCCTGTTCGCTGAACTCCCCTAGATTCACTCTCGAGCGATTCCTTACAGCGGATTCAACCTCCAATGTGGTGATACTACCCACTTGGCTATTGACTGCAGCTTATATTCAGCTATATAACTAGGCATGACGTGCATCTGTGCAGCCCTCCCCCATCCTCTACACGCTCTCCCAAAAGACGAGTTGTGCATACCTGCATAAACAATAGACTAACAGACTCTAACGGGTTCATCACTCACGTTCTCTGCTCCAGTGTCCTCTTTCCCTCTAAGTAGCCGAGCTCTGCCTAACTGAGCCATACGTCTCTCCTGCGCTGAAGAAGAGCTCCTGGCTGCATGTTTCCTGTAGTCTCCCGGTCACTTCCCTCCCCACCCTCATGTTACTGATCTCACTACATCTCTCTAATGGAATCGTTGACCTATATCATAGGAAGTTTGGATAGGCATCACTCAGAGTATCTAGTCCAACCCCTGCCCAAGGCAGACCAATCCCAGCTAAATCATCCCAGTCAGGGCTTTGTCAAGCCTGACCTTAAAAACCTCTAAGGAAGGAGATTCCACACCTCCCTAGCTAACCCATTCAGTGCTTCAACACCCTCCTGTGAAAAAGGGTTTCCTAAAATCCAACCTAAACCTCCCTCACTGCAACTTAGACCAATGCTCCTTGATCTGTCATCTGTACCACTGAGAACAGTCTAATCCAGCTCTTTGGAAGCCCCTTTCAGGTAGTTGAAAGCTGCTATCCAATCCCCCTCATTCTTCTTTCTGCAGACTAAACATCCCAGTTCCCTCAGCCCTCTCATAAGTCATGTGCTCCAGCCCCTAATCAAAGAGAAAATGGCAATCCTTCCTCCCACAAGAACCTGAGCAGCATCTTGGCTAAATTCCCAGACATGCCCAGGTACTAAAAGTAACCAGCAATTTTTGACTTCCAGAGGCTGGAAGCTTGGTACTTCTTGAAACCAGGCCCCTTTCCGTTGGCACGCCAAAACTGCTAATCAGTTTGGAAATCCTAGGCCAAGCACTAGGCAGACACTGCTGGTCACTAAATGTCACATATTTGTGTCACGAAGACGTGACATACTGCGGGCTTCCCCTACCTTCAACCTGCTGCTTTCAGATGCATATTTCCGTTCCACCCCATGTGCTTCTTTACTGCCGCACTATAGCAATAAACAGAAAGCTCTCAGGCTGACAGCATGGGCTAACCCCTGGCGTTTGTACTGTCGACAGGTAACACTTCTCTACTCACTTTTCCACACCAGTCATGATTTATTGACCTCTATCATATCTTTCCTCAGTTGTCTCTTTTCTACACTCAACAGCCCCAATCTTTTTAGTTTCTCCTCATGTGGAAGCTGTCCATTACCTTGATCATTCTGTTGCCCTTCTCTGAACCTTTTCTAGTTCCACTGTATCCTTTTGAGATGGAATACTTGTGCCAGTTCTGCTCCTCCAGGTATGGGTGCACCAGGATCTAGCTAGTGGCATTATTATGTTTTCATACTCTTTCCTATTGATCCTAATATATTGCTAGATTTTTGATAGAGTATTGTGCATTGAGTGGAAGTTTTCAGAGAACAATCCACAGTTACTCCAAATCTCTGCGTTGAGCAGTAACAGTTATTAGACCCATCACTTAATATAGTTGGGATTATTGTTTCCAATGTGTTTTACATTGAATTTCACTTCCATTTTGTTGCCCACACAATCAGTTTTGTGAGAACCCTCCTCTCTTGCAGTCTGCTTTGGATGTAACTACTTGAATATTATAATTAGCAGTTAGGTTGACCGAGTGTTAGTGTAGACACCTGTTAATTATGACGACTGCTACGTCCCACACTTCACGCTCAACTGACGCTGTAGGTTTAGTGAACCCACTTCTACATCGATGGGGAGCGTTCTCCATTGGCATGGACACTCTCTTCCCAAGAGGCAGCAACTGCCGACGCAGACGGCCTACGTAACACAGACAGTCTGCACCGGTTATGTCAGTATAACAGTGTTGCTCAGGGGTGGATTTCCACTCTCCTAAGCAATGTAGTTTTACCAGCATAAGCTGGTGTACCAGGCCTAAAGCAATTAGCTGACAGTGTCACTGGTAGTGGGAAAAAGCAGGCATGAGAAGTGAAAAAGCCACAGAAAGAAAAAGATATGCAGTCACAAACCCTGCAGGCCCTGGTTGCACAGTTCACTGAGACTCCTGGCTCTCCCACTCAGGTAGGAAATGGTTTCAATCCATCTCGCCACACGAACACGCACTGTCACTCCACACAGGAACAGCAAGAGTTAAACCACCTGTAAAGTTTCTGTCCACTAACTGGATAGATCTACTGCTCTCCCACAGGAGATAATGTCCAGGATTCAAGGGCTTGCTGGGAGAAAAAGGAGGCCAGGCGATAAGAACAATGACCAGTCGAAAAAAAAAAGACTGCAACACCCACAAACGCAGCATGAGACAGGAGGTGAGGGGTCAGGACGAGACCCAGCAGGTTTAGAACAACCCAGGAGACCCGGGTGGAAGAGCAGGGGCAGCTGAGCCTGGGCCTCACGTTTATAAGCAGTAACATTCAGCTAATCAATGTGAAAGGGAATTCAAAAGAAACTAACAAATCCCTACCGGTGCAGGCCCACAGCACCATCCGAAAGCTGCAGCAAACATTTACAGAGAAATTCTAGGACTCCTACTCAGCTCAAGTAGGCAGCAGTAGCTGTTCTGGAATTAGAGCTGGATGCTTTCCCACAGGAAGACACAGGCTAGTCTACACTAGCAGCGCTTCAGCAGCCAGATGAAATGCGCTCTGCTGCCAGGGACAGCACTCCAGTCGCATGATCAAACCACCTCTCCAGAGCGGCCGGTAGCTCACCACGGAGAGCTCTCCTGCCGACACAGCACTGTCTACGCTTGGTTGGTAACTACTCAGTACTAATTCCATCTCTCAGAGGGTGTATTCACACTCTGGAATGACACAGCTGTGCTGAAATAACCTACAGCCCAGACAAGCCCTCAGGGACTGATTTTCTCGCCCCAACTACTGTCTTGTTAAGGAGCAGAGAGAGGCAGTCTGGACATAAGGCCTTGGCTCCATGGTGAGTTGCAGTGTGGTGGTGGCTTTACAGTGCTGCAACTCACTACCCGTCCACACTTGAAAGCACGTACCGCGCTGTATCTCCCTGACTACAGCGCTGTTGTACTTCACCTCTACCTGGGGAATAACGACTTATAGCGTATGCCGGCCTTTGCCAGTGCCACCAAAACATGTTATGGCCTCCGAGGTATTCGGTATCCGAATGCCTGTTCAGCCACTCTGCTCATCAGGTCGAACCTTACTGCTCCTCCAGGTGACCAAGCATCAGACCTGCCCTTTAAATGCCTGGAAATTTAAAAATCCCTTCCTGTTTGCTCAGCCAGGTGTGGAGTGCAATCAGTGAATCTTTCCAGGTGACCCTGGCTCCACGTGGCAAACGAGACCCAGTATGGAGAAATGAGAGTTGCGACCTCATCAGTGTTTGGGGGAGAACGCGCAGCTCCAGCCCCAGCCCGGAAGGGAATACCGTGTAACAAGCATCGAAAGGCATGCTGGACCGTAAAGGCAGGTTAAACGTAAGGGCGGCCTCGTGTCCTTGGGATTTACGGTAGGACCCGGGTCCCACCCAAGTATCAGAGTTCAGCGTCTGTACCTGCAGGGAATGATGGCAGCGGTCGTGGAGCGTCACCAGATCTTGCTACCTAGCCATTATGCATTTTCACAACTCAGATAGCTGTTATCGATACTTAGGGAGGGGACGTCCCTCCTGTCAATCCAAAGGACCCAGCATGACAACTCAGAGGCGAGAGGAGTTGACGTGAAATGTTGCACTTACGGAGGAGCGTGACTGTTGCCATCGAGGCCCTTTCACACGTCTGCCCTTGATACTGCCATGTTATCATAATTTTACGGCTGAGAGCGCGTGGACTGCACAGCTTCCGTCCCCAGCCAACACTGATGAGGTCCAGCACTCTTCCATTTTCTCCATACTGGGTTCGTGTTGCACTTTGTGCAGGTCACCTGGAATTCACTGATTGCACTCCCACCTGGCTGAGCAAACAGGAATTGGGATTTTTAAAATTCCAGCATTAAAAGGCAGGTCTGATGCTTGGTCACCTGAGGCCAGGGCAGTAGAGTTCGAACTGATGAGCAGAGTGGCTGAACAGGCATTCTGGGATACCTCCGAATACCTCGGAGGCCAATAACAGTGCTTTTGGTGGCCACACTGGCAAAGCAGCACTGCATTAGCAGCGCTATAGTCGTTATTCCCCAGGTAGAGGTGAAGTACAACCAGCGCTGTAGTCAGGGAGATACAGCGCTGTACGTGCCTTGCAAGTGTGGACGGTGAGTGAGTTGCAGCACTGTAAAGCCACCACCAGCACTGCAACTCACCAGTGGAGCCAAGGCCTTAATGTCCAGCACTGCCTCTCTCTGCTCCTTAAACAAGACAGTAGTGGGGCGAGAAAATCAGTCCCTGAGGGCTTGTCTGCGCTGTAGGTTATTTCAGCACAGCTTGTGTCACTCCAGAGTGTGAATAGGCCACCCTCTGAGAGATGGAAGTTACACTGATGTAGTTACACCAACCAGCGTAGACAGTGCTGTGTCGGCAGGAGAGCTTCTCCCGTTGACGTAGCTACGGCCGCTCGGGGAGGTGGTTTGATCATGCGGACTGGAGTGCTGTCCCCTGGCAGCAGAGCGCATTTTCATCTGGCTGCTGAAGCGCTGCTAGTGTAGACTAGGCCTGTGTCCTTCCTGTGGGAAAGCATTCCCAGCTCTAATTCCAGAACAGGCTACTGCTGCCCTACTGAGCTGAGTAGGAGTCCTAGAATTTCTCTGTAAATGTTTGCTGCAGCTTTCGGATGGTGCTGTGGGCCTGCACCCGGTAGGGATTTGTTAGTTTCTTTTGAAATTCCCTTTCACATTGATTAGCTGAATGTTACTGCTTATAAACGTGAGGCCCAGGCTCAGCTGCCCCTGCTCTTCCAGCCCGGGTCTCCCTGGGTTGTTCTAACACTGTAGCCCCTACCCCTCAGTCCTGACCCACTGCACCTCCCTCCCCCTGTTCTCATTGCTGCAATGTTTAGTGGAGGTGATGCAGTTTAATTTCATTTTCCCATTTTTAGAATGGCATTTTCTAGGCCTCGGTACCTACTTATGCTCCTCAGACATGCAACGTGACCTGGAAAGATTATAATTCCCCTGTGGGAATGCACTGTCAAGATCTAATCCAGTTATGTCCGAGCAGAAACTTTACAGGTGGTATTGTAACACTCTTGTCTGTTCCTTGTGTCAGAGTGACAGTGCGTGTCTGTGCGGAGATGGGGATTGAATAACCATTTCCCTACCTGAGTGGGGAGAGCCAGGAGGTTCTCAGTGAACTGTGCAAACCAGGGCCCTGCAGGGTCTTGTGACTGCCATATCTTTTTCTTTCTGTGGCTTTTTCACTTCCTCATGCCTGCCTTTTTTCCCACTACCAGTGACACTGTCAGCTAATTGCTTTAGGCCTGGTCTACACTCCCAGCTTATGCTGGTAAAACTACATTGCTTAGGAGAGTGGGAAATCCACACCCCTGAGCAACACTGTTATACTGACATAACCCCGGTGCAGACAGTGCTGTGTTGACGGTAGGCCGTCTCCTGTCGGCAGTGCTGCCACCTCTTGGGAAGAGAGTGTCCATGCCAATGGGAGACGCTCCCCCATCGATGTAGAAGTGGGTTCACTAAACACTACAGCAGCTCAGTTACAGCGGTGTAAGTGTGGGACAGTAGCAGTCGTCATAATTAACACAGTGTCTACACTAACACTCGGTCAACCTAACTGCTAATTATATAAAAGTATTCAAGTTAGTTACATCCAAAGCAGACTGCAAAGAGAGAGAGAGGGTTCTCACAAAACTGATTGTGTGGGCAACAAAATGGCAGATGAAATTCAATGTAAAACACATTGGAAAACATAATCCCAACTATATTTGTAAAGTGATGGGGTCTAAATTAACTGTTACTGCTCAACGCAGAGATCTTGGAGTAACTGTGGATTGTTCTCTGAAAACTTCCACTCAATGCACAATACTCTAGTCAAAAAATCTAGCAATATATTAGGATCAATTAGGAAAGAGTATGAAAACATAATAATGCCACTAGCTAGATCCATGGTGCACCCATACCTGGAGGAGCAGAACTGGCCACAGTATTCCATCTCAAAAAGGATACAGTGGAACTAGAAAAGGTTCAGAGAAGGGCAACAGAGATGATCAAGGGTATAGGACAGCTTCCACATGAGGAGAAACTAAAAAGATTGGGGCTGTTGAGTGTAGAAAAGAGACAACTGAGGAAAGATATGATAGAGGTCAATAAAATCATGACTGGTGTGGAAAAAGTGAGTAGAGAAGTGTTACCCTGTCGCACAGTACAAACGCCAGGGGTTAGCCCATGCTGTCAGCCTGAGAGCGTTTCTGTTTATTGCTATAGTGCAGGCAGTAAAGAAGCACATGGGGTGGAACGGGAAATATGCATCTGAAAGCAGCAGGTTGAAAGGTAGGGGAAGCCCCGCAGTATGTCACGTCTTCGTGACACAAATAATGTGACATTTAGTGATCCAGCAGTGTCTGCCTAGTGCTTGAGCCTAGGATTTCCAAAACTGATTAGCAGTTTGGCGTGCCCACCGGAAAGGGGCCTGGTTTTCAGAAAGTACCAAGCTTCCAGCCTCTGGAAGTCAAAAATTGCTGGTTACTTTTAGTACCTGGGCATGTCTGGGAATTTAGCCAAGATGCTGCTCAGGTTCTTGTGGGAGGAAGGACTTGCCATTTTTCTCTTTGATTAGGGGGCTGGAGCACATGACTTATGAGGAGAGGCTGAGGGAACTGGGATTGTTTAGTCTGCAGAAGAGAAGAATGAGGGGGGATTTGATAGCAGCTTTCAACTACCTGAAAGGGGCTTCCAAAGAGGCTGGATCTAGACTGTTCTCAGTGGTACCAGATGACAGATCAAGGAGCATTGGTCTCAAGTTGCAGTGAGGGAGGTTTAGGTTGGATTTTAGGAAACCCTTTTTCACAAGGAGGGTGGTTGAAGCACTGGAATGGGTTAGCTAGGGAGGTGGTGGAATCTCCTTCCTTAGAGGTTTTTAAGGTCAGGCTTGACAAAGCCCTGACTGGGATGATTTAGCTGGGATTGGTCCTGCCTTGGGCAGGGGGTTGGACTAGATACCTCCTGAGGTCCCTTCCAACCCTGATATTCCACGATTCCATTAAGAGTGTCTTGCAAAGACTCAGCTAATGATGGGGAGGGGACCTTGGGCGCTGTAAGGTACAGAGGTCAGACACTGGCTAACTGGAGAAGCGTGTTCCCTAGCCATGGGGCAGGTGATCCACTTTAGGAAGGTAAGATGGGGGGGCGACCTGCTTTATTATAAGTGGCCAGCCAAGGAGCCATTGTGCTCTGTAAGGATGGAGGAGTGGGGAACATGGGAGATATGGGGGTCTTTATCAGTTTCATGTATGTGGTAGCGCCCCCACTGCTTTTACTATTGAAAGACAATGAGATGTGCATTAAGCAATTCATGGCTGGATTCTTCCACCTTATCAGATTGTCATAGCTGAGTGAGGTGGAGTGCCTCATTAAAAAGCGTGACCTTGCTTTCCTTAGGTGAACTGCTTGCAGAATCGGAAGTACGGGGGTTTGTTTGAGCTCTGGAGAGGGCCCAGGCTGTGAGTGGGGCTGACCCTCCCTTTAAAACAGGCCCTGGAGAAAAAAGGGAAGGGCCCCCCTGCTGCCCTACCCTACTGGGCCAGGGTCCTCAACACTGCAGTGGCCCCCCAGGTTGTGCTTGTGGCCTCTTTATTCACTATTGAGCTAGTGCCAAAGATGTGCCTAGCATGTTACAGGGCAGCTGGAGCCAGGTAGCTGACAGCGTAGGCGGGGCTGCTGGAGCCATGTCGGTCCAGGATTCTAGAGACACAAGACGGGGGAGGGAATAGCTTTTATTGGATCAACTTCTCTGTGGTGAGAGAGACACGCTTTGGAGCGTACACAGAGCTCTTCCTCAGGGCTGGGAAAGGTGCTCAGAGTGTCACAGCTACATACCCAGTGGAAGTGGAACAGATTGTTTAGCATTACTAGTTAACACACATTCAAAGGACCATTCAAGGCTGGAGGGGCCTGGTACCACCCCTCCAGTCATAGGGGGGAGGGAGGAAGGGGTGGGCCAAAAGGTAGGTAAGGTAAGTGGAGGGTTGTTACGTAATAAGCCATAAATCCAGTGTGTCTATTCAGTCCATTATTTTCAGTGTCTAGCAAAGTTATGAATTCAAGCTCCCAGGTTCGTCTTTTGAAAGCGCTGTGCAGGTGTCCTTTGAGGATGAGGACTGAGAGGTCAGATACCGAGTGATCACTTTGTGAAAAGTATTCTCCCACATGTGCCACGGTGTTTTTGTCTTCTATAATTTTCTTGTATGAGTTAGTTCGAGACCGTAGTGATTATGGTTTCACCCACATACTTGTTACTGGGACACTTAGTGCACTGGATGCGGTACACCACATGCTGTGATAGACATGTATAGGTCCCATGGATCTCGAAAGGTGCGTTGTGGGGGGGTGTTGATCATTGTAGCAGTGGAGATGTGTCTGCATGTTTTACATCTGTTCTGGCAGGTCTGGTGCTGCTTTAAGTTGGCATGTCCTGTTGTGTGGGGAGGTTGCTTCTGATGATGATCTTGGCACAGTTCGGGGGTTGTTTGAAGGCCAGAAGAGGGGCTCTGGTGGGTGTGGAAGGGGCGGGGCTGGGGTTCACCCACTGCCCATGCTTTTAACAAGTGTGCTGCTTGCTTCCCTTGCAGGGCAAGTGCTCCTAGATTCAGTGGCCTCCTACCCAGAGGCAGCACACTGTGTCCCCATGGGCATGGCAGCATCACCCCTCGCTCTGCTGCGATCTACTGCTGCTAAGAGTGCTGTGACTGCCTCTGGGCTGGGGCTCAGAGCCTTCTCCCACTTGTGCTCTTACAGCAGAACTTGCCCTCCGTGTGGTGTCCTTGCACTCTGTCTTGCTCTGTTGACTTCCCTTGGTTTTGTGAGGTGTTGTACCCAGATGTGCCTTTCCCAGGGCCGGAGGCGGTACTGAAAGGAGCTCATGAATCTGGCTGCAGAGAAATGTGGCTGGTGCTTGTCAGTTGTCCTGTTTCCTTCCTTTCGGCCTAAAGAGGGACACAATTCATGGGTAGCAGGTGGAGCCCCCCTTTGGGGAGGCTAGTCCCCCAAGACCTCCTTCCACAAGAGGTCCCACCCCTCCCTTGCAGCCAGAGGGACCCCCCCAGGATGGTCAGAGCCCTGCTGCTCCAGCCAGAGCACCCCCAGCAGCTCCTTTCCTCCCCTTCTGAGACCCCAAGCCACCTCGTGGGAAAAGTGTGTCTCTTCCCAAAGAACCACCTGAGCTTTTCCTATGCCCATGCAGGTTCTGGGGCAGCTGAGGAGCCAGCATCTGCTGCTCAGCTTCCTGGATTCATCAGTCATCTCCCTGGAGTTCAGGGAGTAACACATACCGCCTCCTCAGCTGCCCCGGAACCTGCATAGGACATAATAATAAGCAAAAATGTCCTCGTGCAAACCCTACAACCGGCATCCTGTGGCTGAGCCTGCCCTGGCCTGTTATACCCGCCACCTACGCCAGGATTCCATGATGGGGAGAAAGTAACTGCTTTGGAAACGTCACTGAACATCTGTGTCCAATCAGAGTGCACGTCTATATTAGGGGAACACTACCACAAGGGGGCTCAGAGCTGGCGGCATTAGCAGGCTGCCTGTGGTTTGCATTGTGGTGGTGCAGTGCATTGCTGTGCGCCTGTGGCGAGCTGTCGAACAAAACCACAAACCGCGAGATACATCACAAAACTGCTGGGTTTGCAGAACCAAACCCTGTTGGTGAGAATGCCAGTGATTGCGAGCCAGGAACTAGTTTCCTTCAGCCCTTTGACAAGAAGGCCAGTCTTGAGACTTCACAGTCACTCTTCTCACCTTCTTCTGTATTTTCTTTCCAGATTCAGTCTAGTGAAATTCCCAAGGAAAATGTTAGAGGGAAAGGAGATTCCGCAGGAGGAGCTGCAAGACGTGGAAGGGAGTGAGATGAGGCAGCTAGTGAGAGATGAAAGGGGGACTCCTGAGCCATTGCAGAGCCACAAGGAGCTGAGAAAGGGAGATGCAGGCAGCTGGGGAGGTAGCAGTACCAAAGGGCCAGAGGAACAGCCGTGTTGAAAGCACCAGAACAAGCAGGTGATTCGCCCAGAGCTGGTAATATCCACAGGTATTTTGTATCTGCCCCGACTATCTGAGAGCACCACAGGTATTTGCCCAGCTCTTCATGCAGGGCCACCCACATGTAGAAGAATCCTCCACGGCATCTCCCCTTCTCCTCAATCTCATTCCTGTTTCAGTCTACCCCCTTTGCCTTTTCTGCCCCTTGTAAAACTGCTCCATTCTTGCTGTTGGGTTTAACATCACCTCAGTAACATCCAGAGCCTGGTAAAACCACCCAGATGTGAGTGGAATGGGGGCGAGTTCCACGCTGGCCCAGGACGGCTGCAGCCTGACTCGTCTGTGTGTTTCTGGGGGATATGGACACATGCCCTTTGATGCGTAGTGACAGCAGCCTTTCAGGCCTTGCAAAGCAGCCTAGGAAGTGCTGACATTTTAGAACAATCAGATGCAAGCTGGCTTTGCTCAAATGAGTGCGTTCAGCCTTGCTCTCTGCGTCTTCCCAGGGCAGTGCAGGTGCAGGGCCTGCTCCCAGGGCTGCAGAGGGCTGCCAGTTAAGGCTGTAATTCAGGGAAGGCACTGGAGTAGGGGAGGAAGGAGAGCCTGGCTGTCATGCCCAGTCCCTGGCTTCCGTACGGGTGCTGGGGTGCTGTCAATTTCCCATCTCCTCTTCGTTTGCAGGGCTGTATTTCTCACACTCTGACACTCTTGTGAGGAAATCCTGATGTAATCACTTGCAAATAGCGAGAGAGCAGCGCAGTGAGGAATGCAGAGAGAGAGCCCTCCAAGCAGGAGCAGCCAGATGCCCAAACAGCCACATGGGTGAATGACTGACACAACTTCAGCCTAGCTGTTCAGTGTCAGTCTGATCCCAGAGCCTTCTGTTGGATACCTCGCAGGCAGTGAGGGAACCGTTCACTACTTCCCTCAAATTCCTCCATTCCCAGGTGAATACCTCAGGTCAACCCTGCTGTCCTCTCCCCCCAGAGCACCGCAGATTCAGCTCAGTTCCCATTGTACTTTCTCCTTGGCATCCTGCTGTGCCAAGTACAGCGCATGAATGCATGGAACACCTGTGCTCTGCACCTGGAGACCTGCTTACATCTGGCTGCAATATGGGGGCTTGGCGACCATCTCCAAGGCCCTGAACTTCCTGCCACCCAGGTGCCTGAGCTGACTGCCTCGCTCCTTACATCCCGCTGTGAGTGAGTGAGTTCGGGTGAGTTCTCTTAGTAAAGGACTGTCCCCCAGGGCGCTTCCTTTGGCTTGGCTGATGGCTCTTGGCAATGAGGGAGGGTACATGCGGCTGCTCATTTCCCAGTAATAGTTTATTCGGCTACCAGAGGCGAGGCCTTATCTGTTTTTGAGGGTGGTTTGTTCTTGGGAACCAAGATGCCCAGAGGCTAAGCTGACATAGAAAATAGTTGTAAAACTAAAATGAAACACAAACCTCAGAGCTAGCATTGCTCTGTGAAGGGCCACTCTGGAATTCAGTCACGGGGGGATGTTAAACTGTGTTATGTTTTGTAAGTTACCTTTTTATGAAAAGTGCAAAGCAAAAAGCTTTGGTGGTTGTTAAGGTTTTGTTTGTAGCTTAAAACCAGTTTCCATTTAACTCCTGTAACCTCTTCAGAAACTGCTGGAGATGTAGTCCAGGCAATAGATAGTTCAGAGGGGCACCTTCCCCCCCTCCCACCCCAGATTTCTGCCTTCCATTTAGCAACAGCTCAGTGTTCTGAGGGGACCCATCCAGAGGGACTACTGCAGACTCTGCCCCATAGGGCAGAGGGAGTGGTGGTGAAGGCCTCAGGCTGCTTCTCACCGGACGCCGCGAGGAGGCAGCAGTGCCCCCTGACAGCAGCACTCGCCATTTGTCCATGCAGCGCACGAAGGAGAAAGCAGCAGATCAACTGGCTAAGGGCTGAGCTCCCCACCCCCACCCCACTACATGGGGAGCATAATTGTAGACTTCGGGAAGTCTTGGGTGCAAGTAGAGATGCAAACTTGAAACTAAATAGAGAGAAATGTATCCTAGGGGCTACAGAACTGTCTTTTGTTGGAGATTTTATTTCCAACCAAGATATAAAACCTAATCAGATGAAGGTTTCAGCCATTGAAATGATGCTATGTCCCCCGTCAAAGAAAGATTCCAGTAGATCCTGGGAAAGGTTAATTATCTTGGAAAATTCATACCAAATCCATCTACAATAGCGGTGGCTTTGAGGAGACTGCTAGCAAATAAAAATGAACGGTAGTGGGCTGCAGAACAGGAGGAATCGTGGGAAGGTTGAAACAACTGATGCAAGGGCCAGTGTTGAAGTTCTGTGCGCCAGGCGAACCTATTAAAATTTCAGCAGATGCTTCACAGTCTGGATTAGGTGCAGTGATGTTACAGAAACACAGTGACTGTTGGCAACCAATCTCATAAGCCACAAAATCACTGACTGAGGCAGAAACCAGGTATACCCCAACTGAGAACAAGCTTTTGGGAATATTGGTTGCCTGTGAGAGAGTCAATCAGTATACTGATGGCCAGATAGTGGGTGTTGAAATGGACCACAAGTGCCGATAGGGTTATTTAGCAAACTGCTAAATGACTTCACCTTAAGGATTCAAAGAATGATGATAAAGCTGCAAAAGTATGATTTGGTTGTGACCTACGTGCCCAGTAAATTCATGTTTACTGTGAATGCACTTTCCAGAGAGGTGACTCCCCCTGTGAACCCAGAAAAGACCTTAGAGACAGAGATGCAAGCCTGTGTAGATTTGATTGTAAAGTCAATTCCCATAGCTAACGAGAAACTGTACCAAGTTAGACAGGAAACGGAGGAAGTTGAAGCACGGGGGACCCCTAAAGAAGTGACAGTTGAAGAGTGGCCTGATGAAATAAGCAGTTGCTGTGCAAGTATAAGAGATTAGTGGAATGGCAGACATGAACTTACTGTGATAGATGGGGTGATTTTCAAGGGCAGCAAGGTTGTAATGCCAATGAGCCTCCAGAATGAAATGCTACAGGAGACCCATGAGGGTCATTTAGGAATTGAGAAGTGTGAATGAGCAGGAGTGGTGATTGTGATGTTCCCGGGGTACAGTCTGGACAGTTGAACTGCTGTGTCCCCTCAGTTCTCCAACCTGGGTGCCTTTTACACGGCTTCGCTGTGAGCTCAACCGCTCTTGGCAGGGCCATCCTTAGAATTTATGGCTCCCGGCGCAAGTTACCTGAGAGGGATATTGAGGGACGGAGGTGGGGAAGGCAGGGGCTCCACTGAAGGCAGTCCCCAGCCAGCGCTGCTGACCATGGACCCCTGCCCAGCGCTGCCCTTCCCTCTGCTGCTCGCCCGGCGTGGCTGCTGACAGGACTCCCAGGCGAGCTCAGGGCTTCTTCCACCCTGCGGTTTGGGCTGTCTGTGTGGGTGCCCATTTTTCTGGGCACCCCATATTGGCCAGGGGGGCCTCTGGGCCCATGCCCTGTTGGCCTGTGTGTTAATCTGCATGGGGGGGTGATGGAAGCTCTGGCCAGGGGCCCCCACACACACCTAGCTTTGAGAGGAGATTCTGCTCTCCAGCACGCATGGCTCCCTCATCCCCATTCCAGCTCCTACCTTGTTGATCTTCCAGGGGGTGAAGAGAAGCCCTCTGGCCAGTGGGCAGGCTGAAGGGAGTGAACAGCAGGAGTGGGAGAGGAGTCAGGGGACTTGTTCCACTTCCCCCCTTGTTTTTTAAATTTCCCACCCGAGCTGCTGATTGGTTGTCCTGATTCACTCTGCACATGTGCAGCAAGCGGCACAAAACCCCAGCCAGCCTCCATATGGGAAGCGACAGTGGAGTCAGAGCACAGCACAAGCAGAACAGGCGGGGGACCCAAATTTCTGGGTGCTCTACACAGCTGCGTATGCCTAAGGATGCCCCTGGCTCCTGGTGTGCTCTCACAAAGCCTCCAGCATTCACTCCCAGCTATATTGTCTGAGTGCTATACCCAGCCACCTTGAATTGCACTGCAGAGCAACCCCAGCAAACTCCCACTTCCAGATTTCCCCCCAGAAATGTGCGTCTTTTACTGCCCAGCTCCCTTCTGCACAACACAAGCTCATATAAAGTCTGTCATTTCATTAACAGCAAATAATATGCACAGACCTTGTTATCCCAAATGGAGTTTCCCAAACACTTCAATCCAAACAAACACTGGTTTAGATAAAGCAATCAAACAAGTTTATTAACAATAGAAAGATGGATTTCAAGTGATTACAAGTCATGAGGCATAAAAGTCAGAATTGGCTACAAGAAAATGTAAGATATAATGCAATTAATATCTAATTTAACAAGCTAAATGAATTCAAAGCAAAGGTTCTCTCAGCACATGGTCTAGCAGTCTTACTGGCTGGAATCCTTTCTGCCAGGACACTCCCCCAATTCACTTTTAATTTCCTTGTCCTTGCAGTGTTGTTGATGGCATGAGTGGAGAGAAAGGGAAGAGAATTTTGGAGCGTCTGTTCCCCTTTCTTGCAGCTCTTTTTCTTTGAAAATCATCTCCAGCTGGGTTTCAGAAGACAGCAGGTCTTTGAGGAAGGAAACTCTTAACTGTTTCGTCGCCAAAATGTAGATTCCTCACTCACACCCTTTTTCGTGCCAAAGAGGAGCTGTTTAACCAAGTGATGATCCATTTGATTTTGTTGACACCTGGCTGAGGCATCTGTTTGCCTTTTGTCTTCAAGGAACTGGTATGCGCCTGCTTTTTTAAACTTGGGACATCTCGATAATATTACATAGCACAATCTTATAACTTTACATACAATGTTGCTACACATATTTTACCAGGACAATAATTGGCAAATTATGAGTTTTCAAATGAGCCATTATAGTTTTGTAAACAGGGTGAACCTAGGGACACAGATTCGCAATGTTGTACTGCTCCTGGGTCAAACTCTGTGATCGGAAACTGCTTTCATGCTTGAAATACAAACCATTCCAACAGGCAGAGCTGCTGACGCCTTGCCCAATCCCACAAAGGCCTTATGAGAAGGTAGGCGCTGATTTGCTTATCTGACAGTCAAAGATTATTGTCACAGATTATTGTTCTCTGTATCCAGAAATTTGCACACTGCACAGTACTAGCAGTAAGTAAGCGATAGCTGATGTGAAGAGAATCTTCTCCAGACGTGGACTCCCAGATGAAGTCTTTGACAAGAATGGGCTGCAGTTTTCCAGTGAATGGACTTATGGAACAGTCTATAGGGACAATAAAGAACCTTACGAAAAAGACTTTTGACAGTTGATTTCCATAAAACTTTATTGGTTTACCGAAATACACCTCTGGCGAATGGCTCTTCCCCAGCTCAGTTGTTTATGGGAAGAAGGATCAGGTCTAATTTACAAATCATTGATAACTTGCTGAAATCTTATGAACCATATAGAAGATGAAAGAAAATCAGAAGTGGAAGCAGAAATATTTTAACAAAAGGAGCTGTGATCTCCCATCTCAGGCTCTAAAGCGCACCTGAGGAATCACACCTCTGATACGTGGGGCTGACAGGGTACCATTAAAGAACAGCTCCATACAAGGTCTTATGTAGTTCGGACAGACCAAGGGGCCACATTTCAGCATAATCAAAGGGATCTAAGAGCTTGTCTACTCCGCTGTAGCTACACCAAAGACACTGTCTATGACGACGGTAGAGGTTTTCCCGTTGGTGTAGGTAATTTGCCTCCCTGAGAGGCAGTAATTAGACTGACAGGAGAATTCTCCTGTTAGCCCAGCACTGGCTGCACCTGGGCTTAGGTCCATTTAACTGTGTTGCTCAGGGGAGTGAATTCTTCACCATCCTGAGTTACGATGACCTAGTAGACCAGGCCTAAGGGTAATCCCAGAAAGAAGTTCTTCGAGTGCTTGCTCATATCCATTCCAATAAGGTGTGTGCGCACCGCGTTCACGTCCGTCGGAAGATTTTTACCCTAGCAACACTCGGTGGGTCGGCTGGGCGCCCCGTAGTGGGGCGCCACTGTGGCACCGAATATATACCCCTGCCGACCCGTCTGCTCCTCAGTTCCTTCTTACCGCCCATGTCAGTCGTTGGAACAGTGGGCGGCTTTAGTTGATCTCCCCCTCCCTAGCTTTTCGCTCGTTCTAATACTTACTGTGTATATAGTTTATTCTCTGTATTTCTAGTTAATAGATTTTTGTAAATGTAGTTAGTGTATATTAGTTCAGAGGTGGGGATTAGCCCTTTCCCTTTTCCTCTCCGGTGCCAGGCCCAATGCCTGGCTCCACCGGATTTCTAACCGTGGCTTGCCCTGCCATCAGCCGATGCCCGAAGACCCCACGACTTCCTGCCTCAAGTGCTTGGGGAATCCCACCTTGCAGACAAGGCCGGATCTGCAAATCATTCAAAGCGTGACGAAAAAGGAGCGGGACTTTCACCTTAAGCAGCTCCTATGGAACGCAGCCTCACTCCTCCCACTTCGGCAACGCAGCTGCCGGAACAGTCCGCGCCGGGGAGAAGTGCCTCATCGGCACCGGAGAGCGCCGGCACCGCGAAGACATCTCGGCACCAGCCGTCACCGGCCCAGAAACCGGCCCAGCACCACTCCCTCTCCCCGCTTGCCAAGAAGCTTAAAACTCCTGCGGCTCCACTATCTGCACCACAGTCTGAGCAGCAATCTAAGTCGAGCCGCCCGGCACCACTAATTGCCGCGGCACCGACAATCTCCGCATCATTGATTCCGGCCATGCAAGAGCCGTCGAGTCCGGTGCATGACAGCTCCCCAGCACATGCCTTGGTAGAGCTTCTCGTTCCCACTATGCCAGAGACATTTGCTACGGCGAGGGAACCTATTGCATTAACAGAGCCCGCCTTGCCTCAACCCCCGGCACCGCCGGTGCGGGTTATTTAATTGACAGGCAAGCCTGCCATGGTAAGACCCCCTTCCATCGGCACCTCAGGCAGACAGCACTCAAGATCGAGGTCCCGCCAGCGTTCTCGATCTCGTCATCGCTCCAGATCCAGGCGCCGCTCGCAGTCCCAGTACCGATCTCCTCCTCGGTACTGGTCGCACTCGCGGCACCACTCAAGGTCCCGCTCACCGGACCGATACTCCAGGCACTGGTCCTGCTCCCGGCACCGTTCGCACCGCAGCCGCTCTCATCATAGGGCTTCAAGATCCCGGTCGACCTCCCGGCACTGCGCCGGTCGCAGGTCCCGATCACGCTCGGTACCGATACGGATCCCGGTACTGCTCTCCAGTGCGGCACAAAATACGGTACCCTAGAGACAGGGCTTATCCTCAAACGGCCTCCGCTCCGCCATGGCCGTCGAGGCACGCGTCTGGGTCATCGCACACTGATAGTGCTGCCTATCCCGATTCAGAGACACACAGCTGGGTTCTTCATGAGGCTTAAGGTCCAGACCAAGATCCTCATCAGTGGTCCTTTTGGATGCCTTGGGCATATCACCAGGCCCAAGGCGAACCCATGGTACCATCACGTTCCGCGCCATCGGAACATCGCGCACCGGAGGCCACTGTTGGCCGCCCCCCTCCAGCGGGTACAGATCACTCTCCTCATGCACCGGACCCTCAGGTCCTCCCGGACCCTGATGTACCTCCGGACCTAGAGTCCCTACAGGAACCATTGGTACCAGGTCTGTCATCGTCCTCTTCACCCAACGAGGCAGTGGCCGGTACATCCTCCTTGGGCCCGCCCCCATCGACCTCTGAGCTCACCAGGACCTTTTGAGGTGAGTCGCCTTAAATATCAGTCTCCAGGTGGAGGAGGTCCCGGAGGTTGAAGACCCGGTGATAGACATACTCTCAGCGGATGCCCCAACCTGCGTAACTTTGCCATTTATACATTCCATCCAGGCCAAAGCAGACACAATCTGGCAATCCCCAGTGTCTATCCCTCCTACGGCCAGAGGGGTGGAACGAAAGTATATGGTACCCTCCAAAGGGTACGAATACCTATATACCATCCTCCTCCATGCTCCCTGGTGGTTCAATCCATCAATGAGTGGGAGCGCCATGGCCAGCAAGCCCCCGCCCCAAAATTGCGGGAGGCTAGACGGATGGACCTGTTGGGACGTAAAGTCTACTCTGCAGGGGGCCTCCAACTCAGGGTGGCAAATCAACAGGCCCTGCTCAGTGGATATAATTATAACACCTGGCAGTTGGTGGGTAAGTTCACCGAGCTGGTCCCACCAAACTCCCGCCAGGAATTCCAAGCCCTTCTCAAGGGAGGAAAGAAAGTGGCGCGGACATCCCTGCAGGCCTCCCTTGACGCTGCGGATTTGGCGGCCAGAACCGTGGCCTCGGGAATTACGATGAGGAGGATCTCATGGCTGCAAGTGTCAGGTCTACCTCCTGAACTGCAACACACCATCCAGGATCTGCCATTTGAAGGCCAAGGCCTTTTCTCCCAGAAAACAGACCCTAGGCTACAGAGTCTTAAGGACAATCGAGTGATTATGTGTTCCCTTGGGATGCACACCCCACAAACCCAACAGAGGTCCTTCCAGACCCAGCCTCAGCGCCCTTACCCCCCGCCCAGACCGCGACAAGACTTTGGCAGAAGGTGCGGTTGCGGGAACCGCAGACGACAATCTGGATCCCAAGGCGGACACAATACCGGTCCCGCCAAACCAGCGACGGGCCCAAAAGCGAACTTTTAAAGGTGCGCCCGAGAGCAGAGCACCAGTCGTTCCCCAGGATCCCCTTCAGTTTTCCAATCGCCTTTCCTGCTCCCTCCCTGCGTGGTCCCAATTAACCTCGGATCGTTGGGTCCTACGCACGGTGGAATTTGGATACCACCTCCAATTTATTTCGCCCCCTCCCTCTCACCTCCCCTCCCTGTCCCTCTTCAGGGACCCCTCTCACGAGCAATTCCTCTGGCAAGAGGTTTGCACGCTCCTCTCAATCGGAGCTATAGAGGAGGTGGCGGGGGATTTTACTCCCAATATTTCCTAATCCCCAAAGCGAAAGGAGGTCTTCGACCCATCCTGGACCTGTGAGGGCTCAACGTGTTTTTAAAGAAGTTGAAGTTCCGCATGGTATCCCTGGGGACCATTATCCCTTCCTTGGGTCCGGGAGACTGGTATGCTGCTCTCGACATGAAGGACGCATATTGCCATATCGCTATTTATCCCCCGCACAGACGGTACCTACGGTTTACAGTGCACCGCCAAGATTTCCAATTTGCGGTCCTTCCGTTTGGCCTCTCTACGGCCCCTCACGTTTTTACAAAGTGCATGGCAGTAGTAGCCACCTTCCTCCATCGTCGGCGAATACATGTGTTTCCTTACCTAGACGACTGGCTTATTCGAGGGACCTCCGAGGCCCAAGTCACCCGGCACGTAGCAATCATCACGGACGTATTCGAGAGACTGGGCCTGATAATCAATCTAGAGAAGTCTACTCTCGTGCCCACTCAAAGAATAGAATTCATTGGGGCCATTCTAGACTCTAAACTCATAAAAGCCTGCCTGCCACTGCCCCGGTTTCAGGCACTGGTCTCTGTTATAAAAAGCCTCCAAACCTTTCCGATGACCTCGGCTCGCACCTGTCTGGGCCTCCTCGGTCACATGGCCACATGTCCATTTGTAACCAAGCACACACAACTACGCATGCGTCCCCTTCAAACCTGGCTCGCCTCAGTGTACCGTCCAGGCAGAGATACCATAGACATGGTGGTCACCATTCCTCAGACCGTCTTAGACTCCCTCAACTGGTGGCTAACACTCTCCCTGGTTTGTGCAGGACTGCCGTTCCATCCGAGGCAGCCCTCGGTGTCCCTAACGATGGACGTGTCGTCTCTCGGTTGGGGAGCTCATCTAGACCATCATCGCACGCAAGGCCTCTGGTCATCTCAAGAGCTAGCGTTGCATATAAACGTCCGGGAGCTGAGAGCAGTCCGCCTGGCATGCCAGACGTTCGTACAACATCTGCAAGGTCGTTGTGTTTCAGTGTTTACCGACAACACAACGGCCATGCACTACATAAACAAGCAGGGAGGGACTCGATCATCTCCCCTTTGTCAGGAGGTGATCCAATTGTGGGAATTTTGCATAGCCCACTCGATAGACCTGGTAGCATCGTTCCTCCCGGGAGTCCGGAACACCCTGCCAGACCGTCTCAGCAGATCTGTTCGGTCTCACGGGTGGTCGCTTCGCCCGGACGTTCTACATTCCATCTTCCAGAAGTGGGGCTTTCCCCACATAGACCTCTTCGCTTCCCGCGACAACAGGAAGTGCCAGAAGTTCTGCTCCTTCCAAGGTCTCGCCCCGGGCTCGATATCGGACGCCTTCCTAATCTCATGGAAGAACCAGCTACTGTACGCCTTTCCACCCTTCCCACTGGTGCACAAGGTTCTCTTAAAGCTCCACAGGGACAGGCTCTCCTGATCTTGATCACCTCTGCGTGGCCCAGACAGCACTGGTACACCACATTGCTGGACCACTCGATAGCCAACCCGATCCCTCTGCCCTCGCATCAGGATCTTATAACGCAGGACCACGGCAGGCTTCACCACCTGGACATGCAGTCCCTCCATCTCACAGCGTGGCTCCAACATGGTTAACCCAGTCGGAGTTGCGTTGCTCTGCCCCAGTGGAAGTAGTACTCCTGGGTAGTTGAAAACCTTCCACCCGGTCTACGTACTTGGCCAAGTGGAAGCGATTTTCTTGATGGTGTCAAACACTAAATGTAACACCCACGGAGGTTCCCGTTCCCACTATATTGGACTACCTCTGGCATCTTAAACAGCAAGGCCTCGCTGTTTCATCATTGCGAGTGCACTTGGCTGCTATTTCTACTTTCCACCCTGGAGAAGGCACTTACTCCGTCTTTTCCCACCCTATGGTCTCGAGGTTCTTCAAAGGTTTGGAGCGTCTATACCCCCTGGTACAACGCCCTGCCCCTTCCTGGGACCTCAGCTTGGTCCTGACGAGACTTACGACTCCTCCATTCGAGCCATTGGCAACCTGCTCGCTCCTGTATTTGTCATGGAAAACAGCCTTCCTTGTGGCCATCACATCAGCTAGGAGAGTCTCTGAGCTTCGGGCTCTGATGGTGGACCCACCTTACACGGTGTTCCACAAAGACAAGGTGCAGTTACGTCCACATCCGGTGTTCCTCCCTAAAGTAGTCTCAGCTTTCCATCTCAACCAGGACATATTCCTCTCGGTCTTCTTTCCCAAAACGCATACATCTCGTAGAGAACAGCAGTTGCATTCCTTCGACGTCCGTAGGGCGGTCGCCTTCTACATTGACCGAACAAGACCCTTCCGCAAGACGCCCCAACTTTTTGTGGCAGTGGCAGATCAGATGAAAGGCCTACCCGTCTCTTCTCAGAGAATTTCGTCATGGGTAACGGCTTGCATCCGTACTTGCTATGATCTAGCTCATGTCTCTCCGGGACATATTACTGCTCATTCTACCAGGGCTCAGGCCTCGTCGGCCGCCTTCGTAGCTCAAGTACCTATCCAGGAGATATGTCGAGCAGTTACGTGGTCTTCAGTACACACCTTCACTTCCCATTATGCCCTGGTGCAACAATCCAGAGAGGACGCAGCCTTCGGCTCTGTGGTTCTACATGCTGCAGTATCTCACTCCGACCCCACCGCCTAGGTAAGACTTGGGATTCACCCAATTGGAATGGATATGAGCAAGCACTCGAAGAAGAAAAGGCAGTTACTCACCTTTGTAACTGTTGTTCTTCAAGATGTGTTGCTCGTATCCATTCCAAAACCCGCCCTTCTTCCCCACTGTCGGAGTAGCCGGCAAGAAGGAACTGAGGAGCGGGCGGGTCGGCAGAGGTATATATTTGGTGCCATAGCGGCGCCACGCCAGGGGGCGCCCAGCCGACCCACCGAGTGTTGCTAGGGTAAAAAGCTTCCGACGGACGTGTATGCGGCGCGCACACACCTAGTTGGAATGGATATGAGCAACACATCTTGAAGAACAACAGTTACAAAGGTGAGTAACCGTCTTTTCTGAAATACCGACGGTAGATGTGGACTCTGGCATTCACCAACTGACTGACTGTTTATTGTCAACAGACAGAGGAGAAACAGCCAAGGAAGAAAAGAACGAGGAAGATTGTAATGAAAGGCTGATACTGAGATCAGCGAGGGAGATTAAACATCCTGGAAGTCTTATAGAGATTTGCTAACCTGCCTGGAAAAGGGGTATTTGAGAAAAGTGAGTGGTAGAGACTCACTCCAGAGTGATGTGCTTGTAACCTCTCCTCACTTGGTAGCCGACATGCTGGGTTTATGGAAATGTACTAGAGTTGAGAAGGTAACAATGTGTTATCAGATAGTTGTTAGCTGTTTCTGTATATGTACATAAGAGCCAATTGGGTTTTTTTAGGAGGGAAGATGTAGAGATATGTTTGTACAAGAATATAATTTAGAGTGACTCCCTCATAAGGAACACAGGAATTTTGACCCATGCCCTGGAAGCAAGGGGTGAGAATACAGTAGCTGTGTACAGCAGTTCACCACAGACGTTCTCTAGTTTGTTTTTGAAAAGTCCCTTTCTTATTCACTGGCTTGTTATTTAATGAGCCCCAAGCTCATTGCAATAACTCTGCTAGATACCAAAAATCATGGACTGAACAGCGACAGTTATAACAATCTGTAATTCACTTAACCCCTCCCTTTCTTTCCCTTCCGTGATAGGAGGGGTGTTAACAGGCCCCTTCACCTTGAATGGCCTCTTGAAATATGTGTTAACTCTTATGCTAACAATCCCAGAATGTTTCCAAGGAGCTGACAGAGGAGATATCTGAGCCATTAGAAAAGTCATGGAAGACAGGAGACATTCCAGAGGACTGGAAGAGGACAAAACTAGTGCCAGTCTATGAAAAAGGAAATAAGGACAACTCAGGGAATTACAGACAAGTCAGCTTAACTTCTGCACCGGGAAAGATAATGGAGCAAATGATTAAGCAATCAGTTTGCAAACAGCTAGAAGATAATAAGGTGATAAGTAACAGTCAGCATGGATTTGTCAAGAACAAATCATGTCAAACCAACCTAAGAGCTTTCTTTGACAGGGTAACAACCTTGTGGATGGGGGGGAATAGCAGATGTGGTATATCTTGACATTAGCAAGGGGGTTTATACTGTTTCACATGACCATCTCATAAACAACCTAAGGAAATACAACCTGGATGGAGCTACTGTAAGATGGATGCATAACTGATTGGAAAACTGTTCCCAGAGAGTAGTTATCAGTGGTTCACAATCAAGCTAGAAGGGCATAATGAGTGGGGTCCCGCAGGGATAAGTTCTGGGTCTGGTTCTGTTCAGTATCTTCATCAGTGATTTAGATAGCAGCATAGAGAGGACACTTATAAAGTTTGTGGACGATACCAAGCTGGGAGGGGCTGCAAGTGCTTTGGAGGACGGGATTAAAATTCAAACTGATCTGGACAAACTGAAGAAATGGTCTGAAGTAAATAGGTTGAAATTCAAGAAGGACAAATGCAATGTTCCTTCCTAAGTGGAGTACTATCAGTTGCACGCATACAAATGGGCAATGACTGCCTAGAAGGGAGCACTACGGAAAAGGAACTGGGGGCCATAGTGGATCACAAGGTAAATAGGAGTCAACAGTGTAACGCTGTTGCTAAAAAAGCAAACATCATTCTGGGATGTATTAGAAGGAGAGTTGTGAGCAAGACACGAGAAGTAATTCTTCCACTCTGCTCCATGCTGATTAGCCTCAACTGGAGTATTCTGTCCAGTGCTGGGCGCCACATTTCAGGAAAGATGTGGGCAAACTGAAAGTCCAGAGTAGAGCAACAAAAATGATTAAAGATCAAAAAGATCTCACAAAACTAAGTGATTGGGCAACAAAATGGCAAATGAAATTTAATGTTGATAAATGTAAAGTAATGGACACTGGAAAAAATAACCCAAACTATACATACAATATGATGGGGGCTAATTTAGCTACAACGAGTCAGGAAAAAGATCTTGGCGTCATCGTGGATAGTTCTCTGAAGATGTCCACGCAGTGTGCAGAGGCGGTCAAAAAAGCAAACAGGATGTTAGGAATCATTAAAAAGGGGATAGAGAATAAGACTGAGAATATATTAGTGCCCTTATATAAATCCATGGTACGCCCACATCTCGAATACTGTGTACAGATGTGGTCTCCTCACCTCAAAAAAGATATTCTAGCACTAGAAAAGGTTCAGAAAAGGGCAACTAAAATGATTAGGGGTTTGGAGAGGGTCCCATACGAGGAAAGATTAAAGAGGCTAGGCCTCTTCAGCTTGGAAAAGAGGAGACTAAGGGGGGATATGATAGAGGTATATAAAATCATGAGTGATGTGGAGAAAGTGGATAAGGAAAAGTTATTTACTTATTCCCATAATACAAGAACTAGGGGTCACCAAATGAAATTAATAGGTAGCAGGTTTAAAACAAATAAAAGGAAGTTCTTCTTCACACAGCGCACAGTCAACTTGTGGAACTCCTTACCTGAGGAGGTTGTGAAGGCTGGGACTATAACAATGTTTAAAAGGGAACTGGATAAATTCATGGTGGTTAAGTCCATAAATGGCTATTAGCCAGGATGGGTAAGGAATGGTGTCCCTAGCCTCTGTTTGTCAGAGGATGGAGATGGATGACAGGAGAGAGATCACTTGATCATTGCCTGTTAGGTTCACTCCCTCTGAGGCACCTGGCATTGGCCACTGTCGGTAGACAGGATACTGGGCTAGATGGACCTTTGGTCTGACCCGGTACGGCTGTTCTTATGTCTAGAAAACATAACCTATGAGAGAGGATTGAAAAAACTAGGTTTATGTAGTCTGGAGAAGAGAAGACTCAGAGGGGACATGTCAGTTTTCAAGTATATAAAAAGTTATTGTAAGGAGGAGGGAGGTAAATTGTTCTCCTTGATCTCTGAGAATAGGACAAGAAGCAATGGGCTTAAATTGCAGCAAGGGAGGTTTGGGTTGGACATTAGGAAAATCTTCCTGTCAGGATGGTTAAGCACTGGAATAAATTGCCTAGGGAGGTTGTGTAATCTCTGTCACTGGAGATTTTTAAGATCAGGTTGGACAAACACCTGTCAGAGATTGTCTCGATCAGGGTGGGCAAACTTTTTGGCCTGAGGGCCACATCAGGGCATAGAAATTGTATGGCGGGCCATGAATGCTCATAAATTGGGGTTGGGGTGAGGGCTCTGGTTGGGGGTGTAGGCTCTAGGGTGGCGCTGGGGATGAGAGGTTTGGAGTGTAGAAGGATACTCTGGGCTGGGACCAAGGGATCAGGTTTGGAGGGTGGGAGTAGGATCAGGGCTGGGGCAGGCGGCTGAGGTGTGGGGAGAGGCTCAGGGTGCAGGCTCCGAGCGACGTTTACCTCAAGTGGCTCCCAAAAGCAATGGCATGTCCTTCCTCTGGCTCCTACACAGAGATGTGGCCAGGTGGCTCTGCACGCTGCCCTGTCCAGAGGGACCGTCCCTACAGCTCCCATTGGAGCACCAGAGGGGGCCATTGGAGCATGTAGAAGCTGGAGTGGGGCCATGCCGTGGCTTCTGGGAGCTGCATGGTGCAGCCCGCGACCCTGCACCCTGGCTGGAGCGCTGGAGCAGGGCAAGCCCTGGACTCCACTCCCCAGCGGGCGCTCGCGGGCCAGCTTAAAACAGCTCATGGGGCGTATCTGGCCCATGGGTTGTAGTTTTCCCACCCCTGGTCTAGATAATACTTAGTCTTGCCATGAGTGCAGGGCACTGGACTAGATGACCTTTCGAGGTCCCTTCCAGTCCTACAATTCTGTGATTCTATGCTGAACATCCTGTTCCACCTTGTATTTGGCTGTAGTGTTCTGAGTGTGTTTGGTAGAGCTGGAGAAGAGCTGTTAGCTCGAAAGCTTGTTTCCTTCATGAACAGCAGTTGGTCCAGTAAAAGACATGACTTCATCCCCTTGTCTCTCTAAGGCAGGGGTGCGGAACCTTTTTTCTATCGGGGCCATTGACCCACATCAAAAATCAGTCGGAGGCCACACACAGCCCCAGGGTGGAGGGCACGGAGGCTCAGGGCTTCCCTCTGCAGAGGAACGAGCCAGTGCTCACGGCTCCAGGCCTGTGGGGAGCACGGAGGCTTGGGACTTCCCTAGGCACTAGGCTGGGGCCAGAAATAGGTTCAGAGTGCGGGAGGGGGCTCTGGGCTGGGGCCAAGGGGTTTGGGGTATGGAAGCAGGCTCAAAACTGGGGCAGAGGATGGGGGGGATGCAGCTCCGGCTGGTAGTGTGGGCTTTGGGGTGAGGATGAGGGTGGGACAGGAGGGTGGGAGGAGGTTCGGTGTGCGGGCTCCAGGTGGGAGCTTGGGTGCAGAAGGGGGTTCAGGGCGGGGACAGGGTTGGGGTGCGTGTGGGGGTGTGGGGTCTGGGAGAGAGTTTGGGTGCAGGAGGGGGATCTGGGCTGGGGTAGGGGTTTGGATGCAGGAGGGGTGTGGAGTTCAGGCTCTGGCCGGGAAGCACTTACCTTCCGGATGGTAGCACAGCGGGCTAAGGCAGGCTCCCTGCCTGCCCTGGCTCCGTGCTGCTCTGCTCCCCAAGGTGGCCAGCATATCTGGCCCCTAAGCGGAGGAGCCAGGTGGCTCTGCACAGTGCGCACTGCCCACGCCCTCTGACACTTTCTCCGCATCTCCCATTAGCTGCAGTTCCTGACCAGTGGAAGCTGCAGAGCCGGCACTGGGGGCGCTGGCAGCATGCAGAGCTTCCCTGGTCACTCCTCCCCCTAGGGGCCGCAGAGACATGCCGGCGAGCTGGTGGTCGTGGCTCCAGCCCCGCAATGGGGAGCCAAGGCTTGGAGTATCTGGCCCGTGGCACAGAGACTTGCCGTGGGCCGGATGAGAAGAAGCAGTGGGCCAAATCCCCATCTGTGCTCTAAGGAGAACTTTGCAGTTCTGTAGGCTCTTCCATCCAAAGCTCTCAAATCACTTTTACCAAGGCCACAATCTGAATTACAGCTTAGAACACTCCTATCATGTGGACATAGAATGTGTATGAAACACAAACAGCTTCATCTGCCTGAGAAGTGCAGCCCCCTTTGAGGCGGGACATAGGACCATAACATGGTTGTCATGGCATCTTACACTTTTTCATTTGGATAACAGTCTGCATCCTCATTCCCTGTCCCAACCAGCTGTGTAATGTTGCTTATTACTATATAATTATTGTGATAAAGCTAGGGGCGCTTGCAGACTTTTTCCAGATCTGAACTTCCCCAAAATTTGTGTGTATTTGCAAAGGGGAATTTGATTCAGGCCCTTTTGCATAGCAATGTTTGTACTGTCTGAGTTTAGGGCTTCTCCCAATTGTTCTAATAAATTTCCTTTTTTATGTAAATTACCTAGGAATTCAGGTGTGTTGGGGGATAATCCTCAGAGACAAGGCAAACAAAATGTTTGACCTGTGGTGAGAGGTGGAAACGGTGGGACCAAGGCATCTGAGCTGTGGTGCTTTGGTCAAAGACAATAGTACAAAATGCTGATTGAAGTCATTGGGGAGCACAAGGAAAGCCAGGGGAGCTGAAGGAATGATGGGACTAGGTAATACACCTCATTCCCTAGATCACCTCTTGCTGGGTGGGGCTAGTACTGCAGAAAGTAGAAGCTCCTTCCAGGTGTTTCTAAAGCTTTCCATACTGTGCTTAAGGTGGGCAGTGGAGTAGTTGTGAGCGCATCACAGTGCTCCTGCCATGTTCCCTACAGCATCATCTTCTCCGGAAGACTGGGCCTGCTGAAAATGAGCTTCCCCACATGCGCTGCCCTGTGCCATTCCTTACCATTACCTCCCACTGGCAGAAGCAGCCAATGTTTATGATGGATTGATCTAAAATAGCTGCGAATGGGTTTGAGAGTCTTTGTTTAGTATCTTTATAATTGGGGCCCTGCAGAATTCATGGCCATGAAAAACATGTCACGCACTGTGAAATCTGGTATTGTGTGTGGTTTTACTCTACTCTACAGATTTCACAGGGGAGACCAGTCTTTCTCACATTGAAGGTCCTGACCCAAAAGGGACTTGCAGGGGGGTCACAAAATTATTTTAGGGGGTCATATGGCCACCCACCTTTACTTCTGCTCTGCCTTCAGAGCTGGGCAGCCGGAAAGCAGTGGCTGTTGGCCAGATGCCATGCTCTGAAGGCAGTGCCCTGCCAGCAGCAGCACAGAAATTAGGGTGGCAGTGCCACAACCTCCCCCCCCCAATAATCTTGCAACCCTCCCCCCATAGCTCTTTTTTGGCTCAGGACCCCTACAACTACAACACTGTGAAATTTCAGATTCAAATAGAAATTTATGATTTTTAAAATCTTATGACCATGAAATTGACCAAAATGATCTGTGACATTGGTAGGGCCCCATTTAGAATAGGGGCCTGTATTTGTTGGAGCTGTTCTATTTGTGGTGTTCTTCACCCAAATGTGGATACCTTCGCATACAGTCTGTTTTCCCAATGGTCTGTTACGAAGTGAACACCACACTTGAAGAAAGCAGTAAATAAGGATGCTTAATCCAGTTTAGACATGAGTCAAAGGTCCCGCTTCCTTATCTGTCAGACACAGCTGTCACTGGATTTATGAAGTGTTCCACTCCGCAGTCAATTACTCTTTCCCACAGCTAGGGTACGAAAGACTCAGGCAGTCTGTACTTTCTGCTGCCAGAGTGAGGGAAATGTGTAACTGACTGCAGAGGTCAGTCTGGGGGGCAGGCAGGCAGAATTTCACTGTTTTTCAGTTCACTGTATCTTGGCCTTCGATTCAGCTTGGTGGTTTTGGGGGGATAACAGGAGTTTACAGTCACAACAGTAGTGGAATTCCGGAGGGAGTAGCCGTGGTCCAGAGCAAATGTTCCATGTACTTGAAATGGCTCTAGATACACCTGGTGTTTTTTGGGGTATTCCTCCCAGGCTCTGCCCTTCAGCATTGGAGGAGGAGTTGTGTACTTACTGGACACATGCTGCATATATGTATTGGAAGTCCATGTTTCTGTGGCTCGATCCTATGAGGAGTGTGACTGATGCTCCCTAGGGGTATCCAGGGTTGTGAGGCATCTCACCACCACCTGCCCTTAGCGTGAGGCAGCCTTGTCTGTGTCTGCTGTGAGTCAACTCCCCAAAACCACCAGCCTCTGGCAGCACAAGCTCTGCCTGCCAGGCCTCTGCAGGCCTGGTGCTCTCTGTACAGGTAACAATAGGCACATACCAACCCCCGAGTTCCCAGAGCGTTCCCTGCAGTGTCCAGCCCCTTCTCCACTGAGCACTGACAGATTTACCAGCCCTGCTGTTCCCAAAAGAGAGAACATACCAGCTTGTCTGGGTTAGCGCAGGACCACCTTGCTTAACCACAGCACTTAGATACATTTATAGTGAAAAAAAGAATAAATTTATCATCAAAGATTCAAGTAATAGTGAGTAAGAATGTAGGAAACAAATGGTTAAATATAAAACAAAATCACAATACTTTCTAGAGAATAAACCTAACTAGCACGTTAACCTCCTGAAGCTTTGTCTTGCCCAAAATTCTCTTCAGCATTTTCAACCAAGTCTGATTGACACCCTTTTCCAGGAAGCAAAACCACTTGTTTTTCTTTCTTCCTTGGTGAAGGGTGCCTGGGTGTCTTCCCTGCATACAGTCAGGCAAACCTTTGAAGTGCATCTCCAGATACGGTTCTTCCTGCCCCACTGTCTCTCTCTCTCTCTCTTTGACCGTGTCTACACTTAGGGTTGTCTGGCAGCACAGCTGCAGCACTTCAGTGTAGAGACTCCCTGTGTCAAGGGACTCTCCTGTCTGCACAGTGAATCCACCTCCCCATGTGGCGGTAGCTAGGCCGAGGAAAGAATTCTTCCATTGACCGAGCACTGTCTATACTGGAGGTTAGGTTGGCTTAACTGCATCTCTGCAAGGTGTGGATTTTTCACACCCCTGAGAGAGACAGCTATGACGATGGAACTTTTCACTCTAGACCAGTCCTTAGTTCCTCCCTCTGAAGTCCTCACACTCAATTTACATATTAACAGGTTGCTGGATAAACATTCTTGTCTGACAGAAAACCTGTTTTTCACCTTCACTGGTGGCCAGTACCTACCGACTTCAGGAACATAACTTCTGTATATATACATTTCTCCTTGTATAGTTTGTGTACGTACGTGTCACAATGATTTTGATGACTGGAGTGGCGCAGGCATTTATTCAAGACCTCACCTGACACCCTTTGGTGAACTAGAATGGACACCCCAGACCTGGGGAATTATCACTGAGTGGGTCTGATTGCCGCGGGGTCCCGCAGGAATCAGTTTTTGGCCTTATGCTGTCTCACATCTTTATCAGTGGCCTGGAAGAAAACATAAAATCATCACTGATGAAGTTTGCAGGTAACACAATACTTGGGGTAGTGGTTAATAGTGAAGAGGACAGGTCACTGATTTAGAATAATCTAGATTGTTTGCCAAACTGGCCACAAGTAAACAGTCTGTGTTGTGATACAGCTAAATGCAAATGTCCTGGGCTGCAAAAACAGGAATCTCAAGGAGGAGCAGAGAGGTTATTTTACCTCTGGATTTGACACTGGTGCAACCGCTGCTGGAATCCTGTGTCCAGTTCTGGTGCCACGGTTCAAGAAGGATGTTGATAAATTGGAAAGGGGTCCAAGAAGAGCCAGGAGAATGAGTCTAGAAATAGACTCAAGGAGCTTAATCTGTTTAGTTTAACAAAGAGGCAGTTAAGGAGTAATTTGATCACAGTCTATATTTAACTGGGGAACAAAGATTTGATAATGGGCCCTCCAGTCTAGCAGAGAAAGGTCTAACGTGTTCCAGTGGCTGGAAGCTGAAGTTAGACAAATTCAGACTGGAAGTAAGGTGTCAGCTTTTAACAGTGAGAATAGTTAACCATTGGAACACTTGGCCAAGGGTCTTCTTCATCACTGAGTTTTTAAATCGAGATTGGAGGTTTATCTAGAAGACGTGTTCTAGGAATTACTTGGGGGCAGTTCTCTGACCTGTGCTGTACAAGAGGTCAGACTAGATGATCGCAGTGGTCTCTTTTCTGACCTTAAAATCTATGCCTCTAGAATCTGTGACCCACAAGAGGCCTGTAACCCTCTGCATCCCCTTGCCATTAGGGATTGAGAGGTTCCTGGGTCACTGTGACAAACTGGCAACTTCAGCTAGCAAGTCTTGTTACTGCATTGTGGCTGCTAATGGGTTAAAAGCCCTCTAGTTCTTCCCATGTTTAAATTCTGCTTTCCTCTGATGTAAAGATCCAGAGCACTACCAGGTAATCATGGCCTAGATCCCCCAGACATGTTTTTTCTTTAGCAAGTTTATTTTACACCTACAATGTTCTAGCTGGGTGTGTATTCCTAAGGGTAAACAATCTGATACAGAAGCTGAGGATGAGGCTACCTGAGCATTGCAGAGCTGTGTCTGCCAAGAGCTAGGAGAATCTCTGAAACACTCAGCACTGCTTAGTTATCGCCCAGAAAAAGTGCATCCTGTCACGTGTGAGATTTGGTGAATGCAAAAAGGGTTGGCTAGAGAATGTGATTAAAATGGAGAGAAACTATCCATGGTCATTTATCAGTCATTTTATCAGCCCTGTTCTTGTTATGATCATGAATATTCTCTCTCTGTCTCTTTTCTTCTCCTGCATGTTAATTGCCAGTTGTTTCCCAGTGGGAGGACACTGGAAGGCGAGTAGGATACTTCTCTCGTAATTGGTCCCATCTCAGTGTCCTGTGCTCCTCCCTCCTTTTTTATGTTTTTCACTTTCTGCAGCTGTGGGATATTTCTGGAGGCTAGTTGCTCCAGGGTAGCTGAAAAGGCCAGCTTGGCACAGAATGAGACATGTTCATAAGGCAGCTTCCAAAGCCAAGTGGCTATGTCCATCCCACTGGTCTCTCAAGTTTGCTGAGTAAACACTCTAGGAAGGCCAGTTAATGGAGAAGACACAATTACCCTGTTTATTTATGGTTGGTTGGTTTGTTTGTTTGTTTTTATTCTGCACCATGCATGTGCATGGCAGTTTACAGAGCAAGATAGTCCCTTATAAGCTTACAGCCTAATTCAAATATGACCCAGCAAGGGATGACAGTAACGCTAGGGTAGAAGTGGGACATGGGAGAATATGATTCACACACTGGAGGAGTATGTGGCATATGGCATCAGTTAGAGATTTTCTTGGATGTTTGGCTAATGATTTTTGATCAGTTGTGACCAGTACTAATGCTGTGTCCAAGGGGAGAATGAGAATAGCTGTCTCTGGTGGATTTTCGGAGGATGACAGTGACATGGCATCTGTGTTATCTGACCACCTGTGCTTGTTTTGCTGTCTCCATTCCCTAGAGTGCATCTGATGGATTTTGGAAGTCAGTGGCTACCCGTGTCCCAAGAGAACCTCATGAGATCCGCATCCTGAATCCGTACTTCATCCAGGAGGCAGCTTTCAGCTTCATTGGCCTGCCTTTCAACAATGGCCTGATGGGCAGAGGGGTAGGTGCAAGATGGGGCAAAGAAATCAGAGGGGATGGAAGAAGATGACACCAGAACTTAGTCTGTTTACACATCTGCTGCTGGTTGAAAAGGAAATATGAAGTATGAGGGTGCTGACAACAGAACTTACTCTATAAAAAGTGTGTCAGTAGAGATTGATTGGAGCATTCGAGCAGGGCACATTGTGTAAACTAGCAGAGTGAAAACGTGTGTAAGGACTTAAAGAAACATGTATATCGTATTGTATGATTTGGGAGACAATCTGTGATCATTTAATCAGACTGTATTGTAATGCTGCATGTACACAAGGGGGCCGTTTGTCATTGCTGACTTGTATGTGTTTTACCATGCGATCTTAATGTTCCGTTAATTTTTTCCTCCTAGATTAATTCTTCCAACCCCGTGATCAGTTATTCCTCCTTCTGACTCCCTTCAGTGGGTCAGTATCTTTCTGGCAATGAGAAGGCCAGAATTTGAACACAATGTTTAAGTGTAGTTACCTCAGAGTCATATTGAGACAGACTGTTGACTCCACGCTGTGTGGTGTGATAGCTTTGCATGCAGCCCCAAACTGCATCCCAAATTGGGTCCCAGTCTTCAGTGTTGAGATGTGAGAGATTAATGTCCTCATTAACGAGAGCAAGTGTGAATCTTTTCATCAGCTCCTCTAACCTGACCTTTTCTTCAGGAAAATAGCAGTTGCCAGGCCAGATCAGAGAGAGAGCCCCCAGCCCAATATCCTGTCCCCACAGTGATCAGTGTGAGCTGTGCTCGAGGAAGGCGCACAACATACATATCACACACACACAAACTACATTCCAGTAACACTAGTAAGGGTGCAGGGTCAAGCTCTCAAAACTGAGGAAATGCCAGAACTAAGGCTGCCTGTGGGATCTTAATTCAGCGCCTTTGTGCATCTACATTAGGACAATCGTTACTTACACAATCACGTACTGTCGCTTCCACACAAATCCTGCCTCAGTCAGTGCCCAGGGTGGACAGCACTCGCAGAATGAGCCACTGGGCAACAGTTTGTTTTCTCCATATTGTTCAGTGTGTGGCCTATGCCTTCTTTATTGCACACTTCAGACCTTGCAGACAGATCCCCACTGGCTTGTCTCGGGGGCTCACCATTGTAGCACCTGAGCCCTTCAAGTACATTAATTGATTTATTTTCACAACACTTCAGTGAGATGAATGGGTTTTATCTCCATTTTCTCCTTTGAGTGTGCGCTGCCTGTTCCTACTCTTGGGATGCTTTGACACAGCCTGAAGGGTGGAACCCCAGCTAGCAGCAGTCTTTGGAGCGCTCACATGCCTCCCTCATCCCTCTCCTCCCTCAACTTGGGAAATTCCAAGGTGACGGTACAAACAGGACAGGATGCTCCCACAGCCTCAGTTCCTTCCAACCGCAAGCAGCAGAATGGTTTTCTGTGGGGCGCCAGAGTCCCCTGGGATCTGTGATTAGTTAGCTGGTTTAAATCTTAGTTACCAAGTAGTTAAATTGTTGTCAGTGAGGTAATAATACAGTTGCAGTAAGTTAGTTCCTTGGTCTGGAGCTGAAGAAGAAGCCTGGTTTCAGAAGATATGTATTTTGTCCGGTAGTGTTCCTGGCATCAGATACACATGCTAGATGCCTCCCATGTTTAAGTGAAGGACACTCACCCTGCAAGTGTTCAGTTTGCTCAGTGTTCACAATGAAGTCAAAGAAGGAAAGACAAAAGAGGCTTCAAGCAATTCTCTTACAAGAGGTACAGTTGGCAAAATCCTCCAGAACTTGGAAAGAACAGGGTTCCAGGAAAGCCCACAGGCTGGCACTGGCAGCAGACATGTCTACTAGAAAGAAAGATAAATCTTCTCCTCTACATCTACTGCTAAAAAAAATCCAGTGACAAGGATCAGCAAAGGAAACCCACTGAGGTGTGGGCCTCTTTGTTTACAGACAAGCTTTTGGATAAAGTTTTGACGGGCAAGACAGCTCTCCACAGTGTCAGCCTCTTTGAAAAGAGTCAATCCATGGGAGAAAGATTTTTCTGAACAAAATATATTTAAGGAGCCAATGCACGATATATATCCTCATGGGAAGGTGAGGAAAGATTCTGCCTCAGGTCAGATATTCTTGGATCCGGATGAGCTTGTTCTGAAAGTGAGGCTTAAGTAACTGGTGAGATGAGGGAATGCTGCAGCACCACAGCAGGTAGTAGTCAAGGTTTGTAGATCAGATCCATCCCTGGTTCAGCCAGAGATTGAATCAGGTATAGTAAGCAAACAGGCAGAAGACATATGCAACAGCCTCAGATATGTGTTTCTCCAGAAAGGAGAGGATGTGTAGAAGAATTTAGAATTTCTCCTCTAGTTTCACAACCTAAAACACTCTCTGTTTTTCCCAGAGAAGAATTTTTCTCACGTTGCCTTGGCCAGCCAAGGGTATTGCTGTCTCCAGGGCTGTCTGAACCGAGAATAATCCCAGAGAGGAGTAAGAATATTGGTTGCAGACCTGACTATGGGTTGCAGACAAAGATATGTACAACCAGAGCCAAATGTGGTTTTGTGCCAGACTGGAAAATGCCACTTTATAGTTGGGCCTGTTTCTTTTCCTGGTCACAGCTGTGGTTTCATATCTTCATGACTGACTTTTCTGGCAACAGTGCATGGGTGTGATCAGCCTGATTGCTGCGAGCAGGGAAGACTCTCCTCCCCCTTTTGCCTGTGCTCAATATGGGGCTTGTAAACCCCATCACACGCCCAGAACCTTTTCAGAAGTACGACCACCTAGCCAGCGATTCCCCATTTCATAGTCATGCACCTGAACTTTCCTTTTTACATGAAGTCCTATGAACTTGTCTTCATTGAATTTCATCTTCTTGAATTCAGACCAGTTCTCCATTTTGTCAAGGTTGTTTTGAATTCTAATCCGGTTCTCCAAAGTTCTTGCAACTTCTCCCAGCTTGGTGTCATCTGTAAATTTTATAAACATACTCTCCACTCCACTATCCAAGTCATTAATGAAAATATTGACTAGTACTGGATCCAGGACTGAACCCTATTGGCCACTGTCGGTAGACAGGATACTGGACTGGATGGACTTTTGGTCTGAGCCAATAAGGCCTTTTTGTTCTTATGTTCTCACTAGATACGCGCTTTCCGTTTGACAGTGAGCCATTGATAACTACTCTGTGCATACGGTCTTTCTTCAGGCTCTGCTGACTTAAATACATCTACTACGTAAATATTCTTTAAAATGTTTTTTCTCTGTTTTGGCTTGTGTTCCTTCCCCCTGGTTGTCAGTATTACTTGTGTTGAGTATCTGGTCACCATTACCCTGTTTAGTGGAGACTCAGGCAAAAGAGGCATTAAACGCTTCGGCTTTCTTGATGTCATTGGTTATGAGCTTTCCTTTCCCACTTCATCTTTCTCTTGCTCTTTATGTATTAAAGGACCTCTTCTCGCAATGGTTCAGCCTCCCACCTCCTTCTGGACCTTAGAACAAGTGTTACCTTTAGCACTGTTTACTTGTGTTAGTTTCTAATTTCAAAAACGTCGGGGGGGGGGCTTCATCCCAGTTTGGATTTAAGGAAATTAAAGACATATAAAAAAGTTTCATTTCCACAAGCTTTCTCTAACTTCTGTAATCCCTTCTCTTTCCCTTCTGGATTGGTTTGCAGCTCTGGATTTAAAAGACGCCTATTTTCATATTTCAATAAGACCCTGTCAACAGAAATACCTGTGCTTTATGGTAGGAAAGGACTGTTTTCGGTGCAAGGTCCTTCCCTTTGGGTTGACTACGGTGTCCAGGGTATTTACAAAATGCCTATCTGTAGTAGCACCATACCTAAGAAGGTAGAGGATGTTTGTGTATTGTGGCAAATTGCCAGTACTGTTCTGCTGGGTCTCGCGCTTTCTCTTCTCTGGGGTAGGTTCAGGGCGCTATTGCTTGCCTCTGAACCGGTTCTTAATTACTCCACTAGTGTCCTTGGAGGAGGGGAGTGGAGAGAGGCCTGGGCCCGCCCTTCTACTCTCAAGTCCCAAACCCAGGGCCTGGGTTGTGGTGAACCACGGTAGTAGCGGTTCTTCCCCTGGTTTTACTTTCCTCTTCATACCCGGTCAGTTGTAAGGCTTTTCGTCTCTCTCTGGTTGGGGGAACAAGCCTGCCCCTTACCTAGGGTTTCTGTTGGCATTCCCAAATCCACCGCCAGCACTCCTCCCAAACCTTCTATTTCTCTCTGACAAATCTTTCTCTTCTGCAATCTGCCAATCTGCACTCTGCTCCAATCCAACCTTTCTTCCTTCAACTACCCACACCCTGGCTGGACTGAAGCAGGCGTTTATATCCCATGACTGGATGTCAGTGCCTAATGCCACACTGTTCTAGTTAATCTAAAGCAAACCTTCCTCCCTTGGCAGGGAATAAGGCCCCCTGCTAACACTCTTATGCTGCCTTCTGGCCATGCTGTATCACAGTATCCATATGTGGACAACTTGTTAATATAAGTGTCGTCCAAGGAAGACATCATAGAAATATAGGACTGGAAGGGACCTCGATAAGTCATCTAATCCAGTCCCCTGCGCTGAAGCAGGAGTAAGTATTATCTAGACCATCCCTGACAGGAATTTGTTTAACCTGTTCATAAAAACCTCCAATGATGGAGATTCTACAGCTGTCACAACTCTGAGATGGGCGGTCTGATCAAGGGGTCAGAGCAGGAGTCAGGCCAGAGGGCAAATTGAGAGTCAGGTCTCAGGAGATCAGCAGCGGGCAGGAGGAGCAAGTATATCAGAAAGAGCCCAGCTGCATGGATAACTTTCTGTTCCTGTGCATGGGTTCAATAGAGGCTAATGACCAATCAGATCCCATGACTGAAGTCCTCTGCAAGAGTTCAGCTGCTATTCTAACAGCTGGCAGCAGGTCACTGGGTGGCAGGTTGGGACTGCCTTACTCTTGAGAGCTCCATGCACCAGCATTCAAGACCCCTGGTCCCTGACAACAACCTCCTTAGGTAGTTTGTTCTAGTGCTTAACCACCCTGACAGTTAGCAAGTTTTTCGTAATGTCCAATCTAAACCGACCCTTGCTGCAATTTAAGCCCATTGCTTCTTGTCCTATCCTCAGAGGTTAAGAACAATTTTTATTGCTCCTCCTTGTAACAAACTTTTACATACTTGAAAACTTTATCGTGTCCTCTTTCAGTCTTCTCTTTTCCAGACTAAACAGACACAGTTTATTCAATCTTCCGTCAGAGGTCATGATTTCTAGACCTTTAATCATTTTTTTGTTGCTCTTCTGTGGACTTTCTCCAGTTTGTCCACATCTTTCCCAAAGTGTTGTGCCCAGAATTGCACACAATATTCCAGTTGAGGCCTTATCAGTGCTGAATAGAGTGGAAGAATTACTTCTCATGTCTTGCTTACAGTACTCCTAATATCCCATAATGTTTACTTTTTTTGCAAAAGTATTGCACTGTTGACTCTCACTTAGTTTGTGATCCATTATAACCCCCAGATCCCTTTCCGCAGTGCTCCTTCCTAGGCAGTCATTTCCCATTTTGTATGTGTGCAATTGATTGTTCCTTCCTAAGTGGAGCACTTTGCGTTTGTCCTTATTGAATTTCATCCTATTTGGACCATTTCTCCAGGTTGTCAAGATCATTTTGAATTCTAATCCTGTCCTCCAAAATGCCTGCAACCCCTTAGCGCTTGATATTGTCTTTGAAGCATATAACTGTACTCTCTGTCTCACTGTCCAAAGCTTCTATCAAGATATTGAATAGAACCAGACCCAGGCCAGATCTCTATGGGACCCCACTCGTTATGCCCTTCCAGCTTGACTGTGAATCATTGAACTACTCTCTGAGTACGGTTTTCCCACCACTCACCTTGTAGTAGGTTTGTCCAGGCTGTATTTCCCTAGCTTGTTTATGAGAAGATCATGTGAGACAGTATCAAATGCCTTACTAAAGTCATGATATATCACATCTCCTGCTTCCCCCCCATCCACAAGTCTTGTTTCCCTGCCAGAGAAGGATATTATATTCTTGACAAATCCATGTGGACTGTTACTTATCACCTTATTATCTTCTATGTGCTTACAAATTGATTATTTGCGCCATTATCTTTCTGGGTACCAAAGTAAAGCGGACCGGTCTGCATTCTCTGGGTTGTCTTTATTTCCCTGTTTAAAGATAGGTACTATATTTGCCCTTTTCCAGTCCTCTGGGATCTTTCGCATCCTCCATGAGTTCTCAAAGATAATCACTAATAGCTAGGGCCCTACCACATTCACAGCAGTGAAAAACGTGTCACGGATGGTGAAATCTGTTTGTTTTGTGTTTTTTTTACCCTATCCTATACAGATTTCACAGGAGAGACCAGTGTTTCTCAAATTGGGGGTCCTGACCCAAAAGAGGACTGAGTGGGGGTGTCACAAGGTTCTTGTAGTGAGGTCGCAGTATTGCCACTGCCACCCTTATTTCTGTGCTGCCTTCAGAGGTGGGAGCCCAGAGAGTGGCAGCTGCTGGCCTGGCACCCAGCTCTGAAGGCAGCACCCTGCCAGCAGCACAGAAATAAGGGTGGCAATACCATCCCAAGCCACCCTTCTATGCTGCTGCCTTCAGAATTGGGTCAAGACCCCTACAGGGACAACAGTGTGAAATTTCAGATTTAAATACCTGAAACCATAAATACTACGACCGTGAAATTGACCAAAATAGACCATGAATTTGGATGGGCCCTACTAATGACTCAGAGATTTCTTCAACCAGTTCCTCAAGTATTCTATGATGTTTTTCATTGACCCTGCTGAGCTGAAGACATCTAACTTGTCTACATAATTCTTAACTTGTTCTTTCCCTATTTTACCTTAGGTCATAGCCCATTTATGCTGATATTCACTAGGTTAGTCATCTGATCACTGCTAACCTTTCTGGTGAAAACTGAAACAAACAAGGCATTTAACACTTTGGCTATTGCTCTGTTTTTTGTTGCTGTTCTTCCCGCCTTGTGAGTAACAGACCTACCCTGTCCTTGGTCATCTTCTTACTCCTCATGTACTTCTAAAATGCTTTCTTGTTACCCTAGCTGGGTTAATCTTGTTTTGTACCTTGGCCTTTCTCACTTGGTCCCTACATGCTTCTGGTGTTTTTTTTCATCGTAGTCCTTTGTCATTTGAACTAGTTGTCACGTTTTATATGACTCTTTTTTGAGTTTCGGTTTGCTGAAGATCTGGTTAAGCCAGGATGGTGTCTTACCACACTTCCTTCCTTCCTACACATTGAGATAGTTTGCTCTTGTGCCTTTAATAATATCTCTTTAAAAAGCTGTGAATTTTCCTGAACTCCTTTTTTCCTGTAGACTTGCTTCCCACAGGATCTTACATACCAATTCTTTGAGCTTGCTAAAGTCTGCCTTCTTGAAGTCTATTGTCTTTATTCACTGTTTTTGCTCCTACCATCCCTTAGAATCCTGAACTCTCTCATTTCATCATCACTTTTACTCAAGCTGCCTTCTGCCTTCACATTCTTGACCAGTTCCTCCCTGTTTGTCAGAATCAGATGTAGAATAGCCTCGCCCCTAGCTGCTTCACCTTCTGCAGTAAAAGATTGTCAATGATGCAGTCCAATGATGTGTTGGGGAATCTGTGTCTTGCTGTGTTATTTTCCCAAGTGTTGTCTGGATAGTTGAAGTCCCCTGTCATGACCACCACCATCATATTACATGTAAAGCAAATATTTTCCATTTGCCATTCTGGGATTACAAATAAATTGGGAAAAGTCAGTCTTAAACTCAGCTCAGAGAATCCTCTTTGTAGGGCCTTATAATGACCATACTGTGGCAAGAGCCTTTCTCCCAGAGAAGAGAGATGTAAAAATAAAAATCTCTATATATCTCCGTCTCCAATATCCACCCCAACGGAGTCTCTTTTTTCTAGAGTTCCTGGGTTTACTGGCATCAGCCATGGCAGTGACACCAGATGCTCATCTCCAGCTGAGGGATCTTCAGCACTGGTGGTGACAATCCAGGCTTACACAGCAGGCATCACAAATTAGTAATTCCACAACAGGTATTAACATAACTAATGTGGTGAACAAATGCTGAGAATGTGATGAAGAGTATGCTTTCCAATCCCCCTCCGCCAGCAGTACTACTTACCTCTGATGCATCACCACTGGGATAGGCGCTCATTTAAACAACAAGTTGTTAGTTGGAGCTCAGTGGTCACCAAAAAGAAAAAAACTACGTATCCTGTATTAGAGCTGAGAGCACTCAGACTGGCTCTGTAATCATTTCTGCCTCAGGCAAACCCAGGGTACTTCAGATGATAACAGAAAATATGACAGCATTATATTATCTGAACAAGTGGGGGGGCCACATTCTCCATAGTTACACATGGAGACAGAGTCTTTGGAACACGTATGTAGAACACGATGTTCACCCAATAGCAATCCATGTATCGGGGGAGCAAAATACACTTGCAGAACATCTGAGTTGGTTAACCTGTCAGAGGCATGACTGGCCTCTGATGGACAAAACAGTAGCACACCTCTCCAGGTTCTGGGAGAATCTGATAATAGAGCTTTTTGTGTCCAGCAGCAACAGGAAGTGTCCGAAATTCTGTTCAAGATCCGGCAGAGACAGGGACTCAATATCAGATGTCTTTCTAGAACTCTGGGCTCAGGGCTTAATGGATGCATTTCCCCTCATTCAGAAAGTGATAAGGTGAGAACAGACAAAGCCAGGATAATTTTATTAGTGCTGGCATGGGCCAGACAACAGTGGTACCCAGACTTACTTCACTTGTCAAGAGGATAAATAAAGCCTCTGCCATTATTGCAACAACACGGGATTGTTTATCACCCAGATCTGCCATCTCTTCATCTAACAGCTGTGACAGACCCAAACCAGTAGGGTACAGAAGTCTGGTAGAAGGCAAATATACTGGTCACTGGGTGAGTAGTTTTCTGTTCCCTGAGTGACCAGAGCAGGGGCTGCACTAGAGTAGTCAGGAACCTGCTAGAACCAATTAAGGCAGACAGGCTGATTAGATCACCTGCAGCCAATCAAGGCAGGCTAATCAGGGCACCTGGGTTTAAAAAGGAGCTCACTCCAGTCAGGCGAGGGGGAGCCAGAGGTGTGAGGAGCTGGGAGCAAGGGGCGCAAGGAGCTGAGAGTGAGAGGGTGTGCTGCTGGAGGACTAAGGAATACAAGCGTTATCAGACACCAGGAGGAAGGTCCTGTGGTGAGGATAAAGGTGTTTGGAGGAGGCCATGGGGAAGTAGCCCAGGGAGTTGTAGCTGTCCTGCAACTGTTACAGGAGGCACTATAGACAGCTGCAATCCACAGGGCCCTGGGCTGAAACCCGGAGTAGAGGACGGGTCCGGGTTCCCCCTAAACCTCCTAACTCCTGATCAGACACAGGGGGAGTTGACCCAGACTGTGGGGAAGATCACTGAGGTGAGCAAACCTGCCAATAAGCACAGGACCCACCAAGGTAGAGGAGGAACTTTGTCACACAGCCTAGGGAATAGGACTCTGAGATTGTTAGAGAGGAGTTGTTCATTAGAGGTACAAAATGTATATTGCATTCCAGGAAAGAGTCCATCCACACAAAGAAGTTATAGTCATAAATGGCAGAGATTGTTATTGTGGATTTCTATGTATGATATTTATCCATATACAGCACCAATTACTTATATTTTGCAATATTTATTGTACCTCAAAATAAGCAGATCTTTCACTCTCTTGCAGTAAAGGTTCATCTCTCAGCCATAGCCGCATACCAATCAATGTTTATAAATGATGTAGTTAAAAGGTTCCTAAAGGGCCTAAATAATTTATATCCTCCCATAAGCCACCTTGTGCCATTTTTTGATTTAAACATAGTGCTTTCCAATTCATGAGACCTCCCTTTGAGCCTTTGGGAAGCTGTAATTTGCTGCATTTGCCTATTAAGACAGTGGTTTTGATAGCTAACACCTCTGTAAGGCATATAAGTGAACCTCGTGCATTAATGGCTCAGCCACCAGTCACTGTTTTCATAAAGACAGACAAGATTTCACCAAAAGCGATCTCAGTTTTCATATAAACCAGTCTCTGATTTTTCTGGTTTTCTTTCCCAACCCCCACACTCATGCTGGAGAGGCTAAATTCATACTCTGGATGTTAGGAAGGCTTTAGCTTTTTATTTAGACAGAACTAAAACAATTTACACAGTTGCCAAAATTGTTTATTTCTTATGAAAGAAAGAAAAAGGGGAAAGCTATTGCTGTGCAAACACTCTCGAGGTGGATTAGATTATGTATTAACGAAGCTCATAAATGAATGATGTTGTCCCTTCCTTAGCGAATTAGAACACATTCCACTAGATCGAAGACAGCCTCTGTGGCTGATTCTGGGCATATTCCTCTAACAGCGCTGTGCAGAGCAGCAAGGTGGAGTTCTGCTCACACCTTTCCTAAACACTGTTCCTTAGGTGAAGAATCTAGAGCTGAGGTGAGATTTGCCACAGACGTCCTGCTGTCCTCCTTCAGTGAGGACTCCATGGTCCCACTGGCCTGGGTCAGAGAACTGCTTATTCATCTGCCCCATGGGTGGGAACATGCAGAAGACACTCAAAGAAGTGAAGGTGACTTACCTGTAACCAAGGTGCTTCAAGATGGACTCTGCACATTGACACTCTGCCCTCCTTTCCCTACTGCTTCAGAGTCCTACAGACCAAAGGGCTTGGGTCATGGGGGAAGGAACAGAGGTGGCTGGAGCACCATGTCCCTTTTATACCCTTGTCCTGGAAGATCAGGTGTTCCTGGGGGAGGGACAAGGGAGGTGTGTGAGTGCTCCAACTACTTGTGCTAGCTGGAACTTTGCCATTCAGGCTGCCAGGCAGAGCATCCCGTGAGTGGGAATAGGCAGAGTCCATCTCATAACACCTGGGTTACAGGTAAGTCCACTTCGTTTACAAGTGGGGAGCTGCGGCAGAGAAAGCAAGTGTAAAAATAACCATTAATTTTGGGTGTCCAATATGAGACACCCACAGACCTGAATTTTCAGAGTACTTACAGTAAGTTTATAGTTTGCTCTGTAAAGCACAGATTCCACTGCCCTCAGCTGCAGCTGTGGGTGCTCAGTGCTTCTGCTGATCAGACCCCACATCTCAAGTCACACACCCAGAAATGAGGAACTCACAGCTTGTGACTCCTGTGAAAAGTTGGGGTTAAGTGACTTGCCTGGCATCACACAGGAACTCTGTGTCAGGGTCAGGGATAGAATCTGGTTTCCCAGGGCAGCATTCAGCTCCTTTAACCATGAGACCATCCTTTCTCTTCCTGCAGCAAGCGAGGCCGGGTCCTACAGACAGCAGCCTCCTTCACTGCACAGCCCTGATTTGTCTCCAGGGCAAATCCTGTGCACTGACTGAGGAATCATTTCCTAAATTCTGAGTGCTTGACTTTGCAACTTATTTTTGAGAGTGATTTCCCAGGATTTGTGAAAAGGCATACTGAAAAACCAAATTCCTTCATGTGGCATCATGTTCACACCCACATGGGTCTTCAGTGGGGCTGAGACCTTTAAATCTAGCGCAGACATCTGCCACTTCAGCTAACAGAGTAACCGATAGCAGTAGTAGGTTATCATCCATGTGGACCAGCACTAGAGGTGGTTTTGCCAGTGTGTTGCACTGATATTTGCGGAGGGCAGAGGAATGGTGAGACTCATTAATCTTGGGTTCCATTCCATGCTCCTCAGGGGAGTATGTTCTAGTGGGCACAGACTTTTCCCATCCCCCCAAGCTTGACCCTTTCTTCCCCATGTTCTCCAACCTGTTCCCCTCCCAGTCCTGTCTCCCCTCCTGCCCCCAGCTCCTCATACTGGTCCCATTCTCCGCACTTAGGCAGTTTGTCTCCTTGCCCAGCAGGTCGTAGTCTCCCACCTCTGGACTCCCAGTCTCCTTACCCCAGCCACCTCAGTTCCCCCTGCACACAGCTAAGTTCCATCCCAGTCTCCTTGTCTAGCCAGTCTCCGTTCCCCCGTCCCTCTGGATTTTCAGTTCCTCATCCAGCCTCTTTCTCCCCCAGCCTGGCCTGCACTCAGCACTCCCAACACTGCCCATGTTCCCAGTTCCCACCTCAGGCTCCTCATCGAGTCTCAGTGTCTTTGCCCAGCCAGTCCCAGTTCTTCCCCTGGATCCTGGCTTCTCATGAGATCCGTCTTCCCTTCCCCTTTGCCTTCTCCCCCCCTTCCCGCCCCCCGCAATGCTCTCCAGTCTCACCTGCTGGCTCCCAGTTTTCTTTCTGCCCCATTTCCCTCCACAGCTCCTAATCCCAGTGTTCTGGGACACCCAGTCCCAGTCTCTCTCCCCAACTGCCAGCCACCAGCACCAGTTTCTGTCTCTCCCCAGCTCCTGGTTCCATCTCCCCCCAAACCCAGTCTGGCCCCGGCATTCAAATCAGGCAGCTTCCTGCCCCACTTTGCCAGGGTCCAACGAGAGAGGCATTGAGAGCACAGAAGAGACCGGCTCCCTGCTCTCAGTCAGGCGCCTGAAACTGGCCCTGGCCTAGTCCACAGCAGCACAGACCTGCAATTGCAGGGGAGCCCTCTCAGCTCTGCACTGGAGCGGACCGCAAGACAGCGTTTACGTTGACCGTCCACAGGCACAGCTGGAAACAGCGAACCGGGAGCTGCGGATGGCCGTGTCTGCCAACGGTCAATGTTAACAAACTGTCTCACAGCCCGCCAGCGATTACCCTGACATGTCGTAGGTTACCCAATTTCCACTACATGCATCTGACAAAGTGGGTATTCACCCACGAAAGCTCATGCTCCAAAACATCTGTTAGTCTATAAGGTGCCACAGGACTCTTTGCTGCTTTTACAGATCCAGACTAACACGGCTACCCCTCTGATAGTATTTTCATGTTTACTATTATCTCTCTGTCTGTTCTTGTTACCCAGATAAATATCTAATCTTTATTTTTATCCTGCTGAGCTTGTCTCTAATGATATCCAGTCGCAATGAGTTCCACAAGCCAAATGTGCATTACGTGGGGCTGTCTGCACAGAGAGTTAGTGCACAGTAAGCCAGACTGTAAACTGACAACACACTAGCTGACCATGCTCTAACTCAGCGCGTGGACCCTGCTACAGTGAGCCAAAAGTTCAGTGGAGCACTTTCACGTACCACCACCGAAGTTCGCTAAGGAACTTCCAGTGCACTGTAGCCAGGTCCACATGGGGAGACAGTGCGCTGCAAGCTGGTGTGCTGACTTGCTGTGCTTTAACTCTCCATTTAAGCAAGACTGGGGGGTCCTTTTCTCCCCCTTTGAACTTGCTACCTTTCAGCTTCATGGAATGCTTCCCTGTGCTTGTGTTATGAGAGAAGGTGACTGATCTACCTCATTTAAACAACAAGATGTTTGTCTACTTTGGCTTTATCATGTCCCCTCTTATGTGTCTCGTATCTAAGAGAACGAGTGCAAATCTTTTCAGTCTCTCCCTGTATGCTTCTCATCACTCTCCTTGCGGTTCTCTGAATCTCCTCTGTCCTTTCCAAGCTGAGCAGACCAAGAGTGAATACCATATTCCAAGTGAGGACTCTAAGGCAGAGTCTTCTGCAGAGTTGCACGTATGTGCGGTTTGAGACGTAAGGACAATGCTACCTACAGATTGGGAACTTCATTCCCCACTGCACTCTGCCCACCAGAGCTCGGTGTACGGTAGAACATCATGCCTGTAACAGACCAGCTCCCTGGGCTTGCTGCTTTTTAGTGAGCGGTAGAGCAGTCCAGTGCTCACAGATCTACTGGGAGGGAGATCACAGCAGACACGCTGGGTTCCCTAGCTCTGTGCTTTCTGGTGGTAATTTTAGATTTCCTCTCTTTGTGCTGGTGCACTTCAACCGTTATTCATTAATAACAAAGTGCAAAGAGAGAGAGAGAGAGTATAAAACCACTTAACAATCTCAGACTTGCTTCAGAATGGCATGCCTCAGAGAGCTTCTGAACTGAATCTCCCTGGCCTCTCACAAACGCCCTGTCTCTGGGTTCGTCTTACAATGCTGAGTCCTGCACCTGGCACTTGCTGAGCTAGTGCCACTGACTGGTGCTAAGCCAGCCGACCTGCTTGTTCCTAACTGAGCCAGCCCAGAGCGTGCTAGTGCATTTGATCTGACAGATTAAACACTATGTTTGTCGTGCTGTGAATGAAGAGTGAACTCTTTGGAAACATTGGGAGTTCGGTGCTTTATTTTTGTCCAAGTGCTGATAGGTGGATGCCTGGAGATAGGAAACACTTTGGACACAGCCAGCATGCCCCATTAACAAGCTGCAGACAGAGTCAGCCTAGGAGGACTGTTCGTGTGCGGAGGGTCGTATGCCTCTGGTGGTGTTCTGCAGCACGTGCACACACGTGCTGCCAGGCAGTTCTGGATGCACCAAATTTCTGCTCTAGCAAGTAGAGTTCCCTACTCCAGCCATTCCCTCCAGGTTGGAACCACTTAGCTGACTCTTGGTGTTTGCTCTAGTGGCTACCCTGGGAGGATGTGTCTGCCAGGCCCTGAGGAGGGACAGAAACCCCCAGACCTTTATTTTTCTGGACTTGGTTTTATTTTTAAGCATTGTGTCTTAATACACAAGCTATTTCATTTGCTCTGAGAGGAGCAGCGAGTGTCCGGAAATGAGAATGCTCTGAACTGAAGTTTATGAGGTTTTGATAGGTTGTTTAACACATATCAGATTGGGAAACCAAGAGGGCTTAATTGGAACCTGATGTTTCACTTCATTGGGCATTTAGAAGAAAACTAGTTTATGAGGCTTTCTGAGACACGGGCTTTGTGGGTGACCTCTGTCAGACTGTGTAGTTGATAGTTTGCTCCATCAGCAGGGAAGCCGGGGCAGGTAGGAGCTGGAACAGCATGATGCAATGATTCCATCAGAGCTTGCCTGAAGGGAAGGGAGGGAAGGTCCTGTGGGTGCAAATACGATGTTTAACATAAAGCGAAGTCTTCCATCAGTTAGCTTCCAGGGCTGCCCCTGGTGCCCAGTCTGCCTGCGCTCCAAAGGAACATGGCTGACTTTTGCAGCAGCCAGAAGCTGAGCAGTTATAGAGGGAAGGAGAGGGAGAGTAGGACCCTGTAGCTAATATAGACCATGTCGCCAGAGCGTTTAAATGGGAGAAGGAAATGGGACCCTGCAGGTATAGGTATTGTGACTCATTCTCCCAGACCGGGAGTGTTCCTGGAGGGAATTTGGCCCCTATAATGCAGGGATATCAATGAGCATAATCCAGATAGTTTCACCAGTGAGGCTGTAGGGAAATAAAACCCTGCAGCTGCATTACTGCAGCCTGTTCAGTCTAGAACTGTGCTTTAGAAACCCCTGCCCCTGGAACTGCTGTAAGCGTGCGAGGGCTCTGTGTTGTCAGGAGCGGACGCGGAGGAAGGCAAAGGAAAGCCCTGAGGAGCGGTAATAAAGCTGTGTCACGCTGCAGGGACAGACATTCCACTGGGGAGTCTTCATGGGGGCCGACTGGCGCCCCGCACTGCTCATGTGTGTCAGGCAGGCCTCGCTCAGGAGGATCAGGGCTCATGGACTCCTCAATAACCAAGGCCGACATGATCCTCATCAAGAGCAGTAATAGTCCACTGTTTAAAGAAACGTCCAGACTTCTAGCGCACCGCATATGGTAACAATATGCTGCCAATTACTGTTTGGGCTTTCGCAGTGAGGTTCAGGAGGGTAAGTAAATGGTTCAAGGCTGATCTCAAAGCGTTTTTTCCAGGATTTAATAAAGGGTGAATTCAGGGACTTGCTCTGCTTTGCTAATGTAATTGGGGCCAGATGGGTCTGAGGAAGAGGCGTGTTCAGGTTGCACGTGCAGCATGGGTGTCAGAAGGTTCCTTTAAAGCAGTGTGGGGTTAGATTGGGACACAAGCTTACTGGGAGGGAGAGTCCAAGGCTGGACCGACGTGAACAACGGCCCCTCTTTGGGAGTGAACAGATGTTCCTGAGGCTGTGACAGTCTGCCTGGGGGTCAGCAAGGGATGGGGAGCATGATTAGTCCAGACTCCTAAGAAATGAGCAAACTATTTGTGGTGCTATGTTGTCTGTGCTTTGTGGGACCAGTTGGAGGCAAGGTTGGTTGGGATTCCCGTGATGTCCAGGGGAAACTGCCTCTCTCCTAGCGCTGGGAACACAGAGGGGCAGGGTCTGGCTCTGGGGCCACAGCAGGCTTGTACGCTTGCTGACCTGCTTCTCTTGTATGTAGCATGCCAGGCCATCTCTTTCACCCTGCCAGGTGGCACTGGAAGTGGAAAATCCCAAATTGGCCAGAGCTGAGCCTGTGTCATTATGTATTAGGCTACTAATAGGGAAGGGATAGGAGCTGCCTCACTTGGGACACACACAGCTAGAGTAGGCAAAATGCTAAGATGTACAGTGAACAGTTAGGCTGCGGGAGGGGAGACTGAAGTCTTTGACACTCCTTCTTAGGCCCCAGAAGCCCCCTGTGAGCTCCTTGCAGCCCAGGTTCTGCAGACTTCAGCAGGGCATGACTGGCTGGGAGGAGGAGGACAGGCACTTTATGGACCTTCATCCCCCGAGCACTGTAGGGAAACATCCAGGGGAATGAAAATTGACCCTGGCAGCATTAACTCCTACAGGTTTCACCCATCATCTCAAATGCCCAGGGTGAGGTTGTGTTGCCCAAGGGCAGATGGGTGCAGAAGAGTTCTGACCTTGCCGGTTATTCTGCCCTAGAAGGATTAGGTGTTTTTTAAATGGTGTAATGTACCCACACAAGAATATTCTGCTTTCTTGGAGGACATGCCATTGGGAGCCAGGCTGCTGACACCATGGAAGGAGGTGTAGCAGCGTCCCTGTCAGGCCAGAAACCTGGCGAACAAGGCGTGTGAGCGTTCCAGTGCTCCCTGGGGAGAGCTAGCCATCACTGGTGCAGCGACAGCACGAGTGCCCCAGTGGCTGTTCCTGGGGTCCCATGTGTGCAGTATGCAGAAAGAGGGCCACATCAGCACCCAAGACACTTTGTCCATCAAGATGGGTCCAGAGCAATTTAATTGGTGTCCCTGTTGGCTGCACTGACTGATTGGAATCCGGGATCCCTGCGTGGTGCCCAGAAGGGCATTTCAAATGTCACACTTGTAAATGAACAGAGCCAGAAGTGCTCATGCTGCCGTGTGGCATTTGCGTTTCTCTCCATGCTGGTACCGATTGTCTATGGCACAATGAGCTGTAGATGACTTAACGTCCTGTGAAAATTGGACTCTGCAGCCCAGAGTTTCTTCTAATCCTTTGTTTTGTCCTGTTACGGAAACAGCTGAGATTTTCAGAACCTTTGTTAGGGAGATAAAAATGTCTCCCAAGGCCATCGTGCACTGGCCAGGCCTGACTTGGCCAGGAGGAGCTGTGAGCAGGAATGTTATCAGCATGTGTCAGGCACCCAGCCATGGATTCCCGCCTCGGCAGAGTGCTGACAGCCCTACTGCACGTACGGGATTAACCTTTGGCGCTGCAAAGTTAGTGCTTCATTTTCCAAAGCTCCTCTTTGCTGGGATGGAGCCGTGTCCATGACGGGCAGGCAACCCTTCCCTGGGTGCCGCTGGTAAAACCCCTGTTTGGTAAGTAGATGGGGATACAGTCCCCTGAGGTGCCCATGGTAACCTCTGGGGATGGGGGGCAAGCAGCTCCTCAGGGCACCAGTCATGACCCTTGCAGGATAAGGGTCCCATCACACCATCATTGAGCTCTGCTTTCTTGGCAGGAGCTGTGGCCTCGTCACTCCATGAGGGCTGTGTATTGCAATCCTTGGGTTCCTGCCACTGTGTGTGTGTGGGGAGAGGGTGTGGAAGCAGCGTAAGGAATGGAGGGAGCTGATGGCCATCCCCATTATTCCAGTCTCAGCTGTGCTTCCTTTTCCTGGACCATATGCCATCCTAGGAGGCAGATCAAGAACCAGGGAAAGGGGCCACTCAGCTGCATTTCCAGTTACAGCAATGATTTGAGTTAAACACACGCTTAGATCTTCAAGAGAGTGAATGTGCTCTGCAGTCTCTGCTGGACAGTTAAATCCATCAGCACTGCCGGCCAAGCTATTGAGTGTCAAAAGAGATCCCCTCTTCCTGACCCCCATGCTGTCCTCTACAGTGCCAATCATCTGCCCAGGAACCCTCCTAGACAACAGAGTTGGGAGTAGGGTTTCAAGGTGCCCAGTTTTCAACCAGAAAGTCTGGTTGAAATGAGACCTGACAGTGTCCAGTCAGCTCTACTGACTGGACACCCAAAGTCCAGTTACAGTAGGCATGGAGGCAACAGGTCATTATCCGTGCCAGCCCCTACTCAGCCGGGGCCGCCTCCTACCTGAGTTGGGCCAGCTCCCAACCCCAGCTCCCAACCCCAGCTCTGCAGTTGAGTCCCTCCTGACCTGGGGAGAGCGGAAAAGCAGCTGGGGACAGGGGAGGGAAAAGAGAAGCAAATGGGGGCAGGGCCTTGGGTGGAAAGGGCAGAACCTCGGGAGAAGAGGCGGGGCAAAGGCAGGCCCTTGCAGGGAAGAGTGGGGGGGGGGGGTGGAGGGGTTCTGGCACTCTTGCTTGAGTGTCCAGTTTTTAAAGATTACAAAACCCTAGTTGGGAGAGCTCATTACACGCCAGCTCAACAGTGGTCAGGGTCCTAGGATTGAGTCACAAATCATTCAGGAAGGAGAGTGAGGGGCTCTCGATCTTCCATTAAATAGCAAAACTAAAATCTACTGGGACATCACATTTCCTGTGTTGGCCAGTCACTACCTTGTCCCTTCTCTCCACCATCAAATCTCTGACAGGTTCAGGAGAATCCCCTATTTACAGAAAAAGATGAGATGAGAGGCTGAGGCAGGAAAAGCAAAGAGGCACTTTTGTTTGTCTATGATTCAGGTTCTGTCCACATGGAGTCAGCTGCAGCCTTGGAATTTGAGCTTCTCTGGCAGGGACCACGTCTTTCTGTATGTTCTGTAGAAGGCTGAGCACTTTCTCGGTACTTAATAAGTGACTAACTTCCTATTTCAAATGGTGCATTTTCAAATTCTGGACCTTTTGGGTCATAAGAGCTACTCGTCAACAACACGTCAGTTCAGGAGAGCTGACCAGCAGGCACCGTCTGACCACCTGAACTATGGGATGTTTAATGCTTTTAGTGACCATTCACCACGGGAACATCTAGAACAGCTCAGCGCCATAATAAAGGAGGATCAGCTCTCGGCAAAAATTTCACAGCAGTCTTCACTTGATGCTGCAGACGCTGCATCCAGGTCCGTTTCCACTGCAGTAGTGATGAGGCAAGCTTCCTGGCTTCAGTTGTCTGGGTTTCTGCAAAAGCTACAGTCAACGATGAAAGGTTTACTTTTCGATGGCCAGAAGCTTTTTCCAGATTCCACAGACAACTCACTTCATACCTCAAAGGACTCTAGAGCAGGAGTCAGCAATGTTTCAGAAGTGCTGTGCCGAGTCTTCATTTGTTCACTCTAATTTAAGCTTTCGTGTACCAGTCATACATTTTAACATTTTCAGAACATCTCTTTCTATCTCTATAATATATAACTAAACTATTGTTGTATGGAAAGTAAAAAAGGTTTTTAAAATGTTTAAGATGCTTCATTTAAAATTAAATTAAAATGCAGAGCCCCCCCGGACCGGTGGCCAGGACCTGGGCAGCGTGAGTGCCACTGAAAATCAGCTCGCGTGCTGCTGTCGGCACCCGTACCATAGGTTGCCTACCCCTGCTCTAAAGTGACACTTGGGTCTTTAGGGATATACACATCTGCAAGTAAAAGAAAGTCCAGCAGGTCTCAGTTGGCACAAAGATCCTGCTCTGCTCAATTTTCTGCCTTCTGTGGGCCACCAGAACAACTGGCTTAAGAGGTCAAAGTTTAAAAAAAAAAAAAAAAAAGCCTTGCAGCTACTTCAACTGCTTCAGCCCAGCCATCAACATTGTCCAGACTATAACATCAGACAAACGGGTGTTGGAGGCCATTACTTCTGTTCATTCTATCCATTTACCTCCATCCCAGCCTTCCAACCTTTTCAGGGATCTGTCTCATAATCAGTTGCTGACACAGGAAGTCTTACTGCTCCTTAGTCTAGAAGCCATAGACCCAGTCCCACTTCAACATGGGAAAAGGGTTCTATTCGGGATATTTTCTGATACCCAAGAAAAACAGGAGTTGGAGGCTGATATGAGATCTCAGACAGCTGAACAAGCACGTCCGACCTCTGAAATTGAAGCTGGTGTCCCTAGCAGCCATAATTCCCTCCCTGGAACTAGGGGACAGGTTTGCAACCCTTGACCTCAAAGACGCTTGCTTCCATGTTGCTATTCATCCTTCTCAGTAAAAAGTTCTTTGTTTCACATTCAATCACAATCATTACCAGTGCCAGATTCATCCTTCTGCCTGTCATCCTCCCCAAGGGTGTTCTACAAAATCATGGCAGTCTTTCCCTTGACAACTGGCTCCTCCAGGATCGATCATGTCAGGAGGGATGGTCGGCAGTTCAAACAACAACTTAATTATTCCAAAGTCTAGGCCTGCAGATAAATCTCGAGAAATCTATCTTGACCCCTATATAACAAATTATGGGGGCATTTTTGGATTTGATCATGGACAGAGCTTATCTCCCTCTCGACAGGTTCCTTACACTAAAAAGGAGTGCAGCTCAGCCCTCATGTTTCAACAAGGACATATCTGCAACTGCTGGGGCACATGGCAACTTGTGTTTTTGTGACACATAACGCCAGGTTGTATCTTCAATGTCTCCAGAGGTGGTTTAGGACATTTTTGGACCCAGCAGTCTGAACAAGCAGGTATCAGTACCCAGCCGGATCCCACAGTCACTCACATGGTGGATGAACCCTTCCAAGGTTTTCTGTTCAACCAGAATCCCCCTTCGGTCATGTTAACATCAGACACTTCCCCCTTCGGATGGGAAACATGCTTGGGTCCTCACGCAGACCAAGGCAAATGGTCACAACAGGAACAGCGCTTGCATATCAATCTGTTGGAATTAAGAGCCATCAGAAATGCTTGCCTGCACTTTCTTCCCCTGCTCAAAAACAAGCCCATCAAGATCATGCCAAACAACACAGCATCCATGTATTACATCATTTGTCAGGATAGAGTGCAGTCCCCTTCACACTGTAGCAAGCGACAAAGCTTTGGCACTGGTATATAGCTAATCATCTCGGCTTCTAACCTCCCAGCTACACAAAACACCATGGTCGGTGACCTCAGCAGACATTTTTCCCTAAATTACAAGTGGAAGTTTGATTCTTCAGTTCTCAACAAAATATTCCTAGCCTGGAATTTCCAGACATCAACCTCTTTTGCCACAGCAGCCAACATAAAATGCAGGAAATTCTGTTCCAGAAGGTGACAAAATCCCCAATCTCTAGAAGATGTTTTTCTCATTACATGAACAAAAGATTTTTTTATGCATATCCTCCAACTCCATTGTTTTTGAAGATCAGACAGGACCACGCCAAAGTCATTTTGATTGCACAAACTTGGGCAAGACAAGTTTGGTCTCCTTACCCTCATCAAACTCACCTCTCACCTTCCATGGCAGCTCCTGATCGTACCTCAGCTAGTATCTCAGGGTGTGGGTCAGATGCTTCACCCCAGTCTGGAAGTTCTGTAACTGCAAGCTTGGTTCCTCAGTGGTTCTTGGGACTAGAGATTGCCCGTTCATTGGAAGTACAAAAGCAGAAAGGAAACTACAAGGCATACGTGCCATCAGAAATGGAGAAGATAACTTGGGTGTAATGGGTGCCATCTTTCTCCTGTCCATTTATCCCTTTCCTCAATTTTGGATTACCTGTTGGAATTGAAAAAGGCAGGCCTTTCTATGAGTTCCATGAAGGTTCATTTAGCTGCAATAACAGCTTTTTATGTGCCAGTCGAAGGTTTTTCAGTATTCACGTGTCCCAGCACAGTGAGATTCCTAAAAGGACTTATCAGTCTTTTTCCATACATTAGAGCCCCTATACGACTTTGGGATCTCAGCCTTGCTCAGCTACGTGCTCGCTGCTACATCTGTCTATGAAGATGATGTTTGTGGTGGCTATCACTTCTGCTTGACGGTTTGTGGAGACAAGGGCTCTAATGGCAGACTGTCCTTTTACTTTGTTCTTCAACAAGAAGATATCTTTACAACCCCTCCAACATTTTTATGTAACATATCCCCCGAATTTCACATCAACCAAACTATTCACCTTCTGGGGGGCGTTCCTAAGCAGCATCAGTCCATGCAGGAGTGTGCCTTTCATATGCTAGATGTTACGAGGGCATTAACCTTTCATTTGGACAAGACTAGGCCACTCAGCAAGACCTTGACCCTTTGTTTCTATTGCAAACAGGTCTAAGGGAGCAGCTGTCTCCACGCAGAGGTTTTCTGAGTGAATCTCTGGATATGTTCTTGCTTGTTATGGTTTTGCTGAGATTACACCTTCCCTACGAGTGCCTGCACTCTTCTAAACCACACTCTACGTCTGTAGCCCTACTCAAAGACGTTCCAGTTGCTGAAATCTGCAGGGCTGCAGTGTGTTTCTCAGTGCACCCATTTTCCGACCTCTCTGCCCAGTTCATGCTGCAGGATCAGATGTGGCAGCGAGCAACACAGTTATTTCTTCAGTGACGGACTCTACTCTGAAACTCCCACCTCCTTAAAGGGTTACTGCTAGGGAGTCACCTAACGTGGAACACCTACAGGGGTGCTGCTCAGAGAAGAAGGAGCGATGACTCACCTTCTACAGTAACTGCATTCCTCTGTGGGTGCTCCACTTGGCCCTTCTGCTTAGAGCTGCCTCTATGGGCTTTGCTATAGAGAAGGAACTGCGGGAGCTTTGCCCACACAGCTCTAGATAGCCTCAGTACAGGGCACAAGGATGTGTAGGGTGCACGTGTGGGCCGAACAGGTACTGCTATCGGAACTCTTCGACCAAGGGCACTGGGGCACATCTGCACCTAAAGTGGAGGTGGAGGGACCCACCCCTCAGAGAACTCCCGTGGAGCCCCCAGAGGGGGACCCACCCCTCAGAGAACTCCCGTGGAGCCCCCAGAGGGGGACCCACCCCTCACATAACTCGCGTGGAGCACCCCCGGCGGACCCACCCCTCACATAACTCGCGTGGAGCACCCCCGGGGGACCCACACCTTAGAGTAACCTCTCCTTTTTCCCAAAGAAATAAGGTGACATTAAGTTACTGTATCAGTTGACATCAATGTTAATATTCCGTTGTATTTATGCTGCTTTTCAGAAATGTTTTTTAACACTTGTCCTTTTATTTAAAGACAAAGATAGTGGAAATATTTGGAAAATTTAGTGCTTCTTTAACTGAACTAGGTAAAACCCCATAAATGACTGGAACTCATTTAATGTAAGAAGAGTGTCAAATATTTCAAAAAACAGATTTACAACAGTCATTTCCTTCCAGCCCAAAAGGCAGTGACACGGGAATGACCCTGGCAAGGCATTAAGAGCAGTTAGAGGTTTCACAGGCAGCAGTTAAAGTTCAGTGAAAGTTTCACTTGGATCCTGTTGCTTTTAAACAGCACAGGCTCTGTGGACCCAGGCTGGTGGGGCATCTGGTTCCTCCCCATGTAAACTTGCAGGCTGGGGATGGAGACCGAAGGAAACTGTGCAGTAGACAGGGTGGAGTCCTCTCTTCAGGGACAAGGGACAGGAGCACAGCCGCCAAATTTCACAGACAGCAGGGATTCACGGGGGATGGAAACGCCAATCCCTTATAGGAACACCCTGTTCTTCTCTTCCTGTAGCGTAGGACAGTGTGGAAGGAACAAGCATCTTCTAAGAACATGCTTCCCTGGTCCCAGTGAACCCCCAGAGCTGCAGTGCCTTAACAGACCAGAGCTGAGAGGTGCTTCCACTGGGTCATAGATCTTGGGAATGCTGCTATATTGGGGCACCTCTGTACTTTGGAGAAGAGATGGGCTGGGGGGCACACACAGGATCCTAGGGCCTTCACTGTGGAATTGAGAGCTCACTTCATTTATTAATGGAGGGAAGAAAATCAGAGACCTGGGGCTTGTCTGGGGGCAGACGGAAGAGTTAACATTCATTTTCAGTGAGTCTCCTGGTGGCCGTGGGGTTTCACGCTTTGAGATTGTGATACTGTAGCTCAGCAGCAGTGGTGTAAACACATAATGGCTGCATATTTTCTTGGCTAGCTGAGCGCCACAGACGTGGGGGACTGAGAACATGGATTTAGTTGTTATTTAGTTTAATATGACGTTGCAAGGGAACTATATAGACCAGGGGTTGGCAACCTTTCGGAAGTGGTGTGCCGCATCTTCATGTATTCACTCTAATTTAAGGTTCCGCATGCCAGTCATAAGAACATAAGAATGGCGGTCCCGGTCAGACCAAAGGTCCATCAGACCTGTATCTGTCTACTGACACTGGCCAATGCTAGGGGCCCCAGAGGGAGTGAACCTAACAGGCAATGATCAAGTGATCTCTCTCCTGCCATCCATCTCCATCCTCTGATGAACAGGGGCTAGGGACACCATTCTTTACCCTTCCTGGCTAATAGCCATTTATGGACTTAGCCACCATGAATTTATCCAGTTCCCTTTTAAACATT
>NC_133775.1:2044211-2102376 GCF_003597395.2 Chelonoidis abingdonii
CCTCACTGTTTACCCCTTTCTCCAGATCATTTATGAATAAATTGAATAGGATTGGTCCTAGGACTGACCCTTGGGGAACACCACTAGTTACCCCTCTCCATTCTGAGAATTTACCATTAATTCCTACCCTTTGTTCCCAGTCATACATTTTAACGTTTTTAGAAGAGCTCTTTCTATAAGTCTATAATATATAATTAAACTATTGTTGTATGTAAAGTAAATAAGGTTTTATAATGTTTAAGCGGCTTCGTTTAAAATTAAATTAAAATGCAGAGCCCCCCAGACCGGTGGCCAGGACTCGGGCAGTGTGAGTGCCACTGAAAACCAGCTCACGTGCTGCCTTCGGCACACGTGCCATAGGTTGCCTACCCCTGATATAGACATTGCTGCTTAGTTAATGTAAAAGCTGCTGCCACAGAGTCAAGTCTTCCAATTTTATGTTATTTTAGGGGCATACGCAATTATTTTTCTAAGGACTGTGGGTCAGTTCTTAGTGTAATGGGACTAGACAGCTGTTCCTGGTGTAACGTTAGAAAACAAGAAATCTTTGAGGGTTGTGTGGGGTTTAAAGAGGAGTAGCCAAAGACGTGCTCAGAAATCCTCATGATAGGGACAATACAGGAATTGTACAAGTTACACCCAAATAGGGACTTCGCTCAAATTTCTGTGACCAGGAGAAAATTCATCTTTTATTACTAAAAAGTGACACAGAGTCCTGGGGCACCTTGTAGACTAACAGATGTATTGGAGCATGAGCTTTCGTGGGTGAATGCGTCTGACGAAGTGGGTATTCACCCACAGAAGCTCATGCTCCAATACGTCTATAAGATGCCCCAGGACTCTGTTTCACTTTTTACAGATCCAGACTAACACAGCTCCCCCTCTGATACTTTTATTACTAGAATCTGTGTATTAACAAGCTGTATGCAAACAGAATCAGAATTGTGTTTAAAAAATGTAAAATTGTGAGAGTTTGGAAATTCCCAGTGAAGATTGTGTGTGATGATCAATTCTCATCAGTTTATACATTTCATACCAGAACATTTGCTCTTATGTGTTTACTTGGCCAATAAAAATCCCTGCAGGCAAAGGCCACAGGGCAAGAGGGAGGAGGGCTAGCTCAGTGGTTTGAGCATTGGCCTGCTAAACCCAGGGTTGTGAGCTCAATGCTTGAGGGGGCCACTTAGGGATCTGGGGCAAAACCAGTACTTGGTCCTGCTAGTGAAGGCAGGGGGCTGGATTCGATGACCATTCAGGGTCCCTTCCAGCTTTCTGAGATAGGTGTATCTCCATACATTTATGTTATTCTCCCATTGGAGTGGGCACCAGGTAAGTGGGGGCAGAGTCCGGCCATCAGACTCTTCAACAGCTTTGTGTTCTCATGAACATAACCATTTTCCTGCTGCTGACACACAGTGTGTCTTTGTGTGTGTGTGTGTGTGTGTGTGTGTGTGTGTGTGTGTGTGTGTGTGACTAATGGACAGAGCTTTATGGGAAGTACATAGAATTGTAGGGTTGGAAGGGACCTCGAGAACTCAAGTCCAGTCCTCTGGGCTGAGGCAGGACCAAGATCATCCGTGACAGGCGTTTGTCCCACCTGTTCTTGGAACCCTCCAATCATGAGGATTCCACAATTTCCCTTGGGAGCCTATCCCAGAGCTTAACTACCCTTAGAGTTAGAAAGTTTTTCCTAATCCGAACCCGAATCTCCCTTGCTGCAGATGAAGCTGATTACTGCTTGTCCTGCCTTCAGTGGAGGTGGAGAACAATTCATCACTGTCCTCTTTATAACAGCCCTTCACCTATTTGAAGATTATCATTAGGTCCCCCCCTTCAGCCTTCTTTTCCCAAGATTAACCAGGCCCAGGTTTTTTAACCTTTCTCCATAGGTCAGATCAGGTTTTCTAAACCTTTCACCATCTTCGTTGCCCTGCTCTGGACTCTCTCCAGTTTGTCCACATCTTTCCTGAAGCCTGGCTCTCAGTGCTCCAGCTGAGGCCTCCTCAGTGCCGAGTAGAGCGGGACAGTCCCCTTCCGTGTCTGGATGCTTTGCTGGGGAGCTTGGAAAAAATACATTCAGGTTCCCTGTTTGTTTCAAGTGGACACCTTTCTAATGGCGTTAGGCGAGTCTGAGTTTAATAAATGTTATTTTAGTCACCTGTAGTTTTTGCCCTTTCACAGGTACCTCCAATACACTACAACTCCCAATAAACTGCTGTGCCCTCCATCCTGCTTGAGCCAAGGAGCTGTGCTCTCAGCTGCTGCTCCCTCAGGAGCAGGTCGGGGGACGTCTTGGTGTGGCAAGTGCTGGTCACATTGAATAGTTCTTTGCCAGGACAGAGATGTCAAAGAGAGGACAGAATAAATCAGTATCTCAGAGTCTCTTGAGCTTGAGAAGAGCTGAGCTACTGAGCAATAGGCACCCGCTTGGGGAGTTCTGTTAAGCAGTGACTTTACTCACCTTGCAAGAGGACGTCACTGAGGCCTATCTAAACGTGGCAGTTGTGCTGTTTTAACTAAACCGGGGTAGTGAGAGCAACACAACATACTGGGGAAGTCAGGTTGCCAACTCTGCAAAATTTAAAAACCGGACACTCCAGCAGGAGTTCGGGAATCTTCCCTGCCCTGCCTCTTCCCCTAAGACCCTGCCCATGCCCTACCCCACCCCGCCTTGTCTGAGGCCATGCCCCCTGCTCGTTCTTCTTCCTGCTTTCCCCCATCTGCTCTTCCCCTCTTTCCTACCAGGAGGGACTCACCTGTGGATCCAGGGCTGGGAGCTGCAGCCACCCAATGCAGGTAGGAGATGGCCCAGGCTGAGTAGGGGCTGGTGCAGGTGATGACCCAGCACCTCCCCCACATGCAATAAGCAGACTTTGGGAGTCCAGTCAGTTGGTCTGACTGGATGCTATCAGGTCCCCTTTTCGACCTGGCTATCCTATGTGGGCGTACAGTGTTTTCCCCTGCCCCTTTCTTTGTGGTTTCAGTCTTTGGATGGGTGCATTTAGGAGCAGAATGGAAAGACGAAGGGAGGGGGGTAATGAGAAGAGGGAGTTGGGGCAAACTGATCAGCCCACGGGGAAGACTGGAGTGAAAATGCAGGAAACACTCTGACACCCTCTGTGTTCTCATTCCCTGCTTGGACTGTTCTGCAGCTGCTCTGCTGACTTGAATCTCTGCCTGGCTCCTCTCTGCAGTTCTTTCTCTAAGGCCACATGGCTGGGGAGTCCTAGTGCCCCCTAATGGGGGGTTCCCTCAATCCAGAACTGTGCAGGGGTGCTGGTGAGGAAGGGGTACTCCTGGCTGGCCCCATTCTGCTCTCCCCTTCCCCCCAGTGCAGCAGTACCTGCTTCAAGTGCTTTGAAAGCTGCTGAAGTTGAGACTCCACAGAATCCCTTGTGTTACGGTCCCCATTCAGCATTAGTATTCCCCCTCTGTTATCTGAGAACTGCTCCTGGATTTAGAGCAGCAGCTCCATGCTTATGGCTATTTTAATCTCTGAAAACAAATTTACCCGCTTCCAGCAAAGAATTGACCTATTTCGTGCTTCCTCTCCCAGCAGTACTCACTGTCCTAGCACCAAGACCCAGCGGCTGGAGAAGGGAGGTTTAACCCTGTGCGGGAATCGTTATATTTATGCAGGAAAGGCCGAGCATGGTTGCTTGAACAGGAGCCTCTGCTTGTGGGCTGGGTGTTTCAGATGGCACTGGCTAGCTGGGAAGGAAGCAGCTACCTGGCAAGCCGGATGTGTTGTTGTAGTGCCTAGGAGACCTGAGTTTCTCTACAGATCCAGAGGCTGTTGGCTCTGAGAGTTGGCACTTGGCAGCTGAGGTGCAGATGTGGCTGAATGTCCTGCAGAGGCAATATCTGTCCCAGAGCCATTCACTGGAAATCAGTTCTAAGGATGACAACTAACAGTGTCTATTCCTTCTTTTCCCCACCTCAGAACATCCCCACCTTGGGAAGTGTCGCAATCACCATGGCACTGCACAACTGTGATGAGGTAGCAGTAGCTGGATTTGGCTATGACATGAATTCACCAAATGCACCACTACATTACTACGAGAGCATCAAGATGTCTGCCATAAAAGAGGTAAGGCGCCCGGGTGCTGGCTGAACCGCCTGAGTCCAGGACTGTGAAACTGGTGATAATGGATATTGCTTTTCCTGCAGAGGAGCATGAGCCAAGGGTGGCTGGGCTCCACGCCACTGCCAAGCACACGACAGCCGGATGTTTGCACTTACACTTCCAGGGACACTCTCAAGCATAATGTATGTTACAAATGGGTACAGGCTGCTTGGGAAAGTCCTCTGGCAGACATAGGGGTGTGATTCCTTCCCCTTCGCAGAGCTAGTGGTGGAGGCCAAAGTAAAGGATGGAAAAGTTACAGATAAATGTAAACTAGAATGGGCTAAATCCTGCACTGGTGCTGGGGAGATGTTCTCGATGGGGGCTGGTAGGATTTTTCCATCTATTTTATTACTCTAACCAATATGCTTTTTGTCATGTGATCCTCTCCTCTCCGCCCCTGCTGAGAAATGTGGAGGAGAGGACTTTGCTGATGCATGTTGTCTTCCTGCTGGCTGTGAAGCCGCAAACTAATATATACACACGTCCTTCCACCTATACAGAAGTATTTGACGAGGCCAGATCTGAACTAAAAACTTTTACTGAGACAGTAATCTTGGGCAGGGGTGTGACTTTTGCAACATTTCTATACTGATAAAATCCCTGGTGTAGACACAGTTATACTGGCATAAAAATGATGTTGCTGGTTGTCATGGAGTCCCTGGAAAATGCTCTGGAACTGCTCCCCACAAAGCCAGGCAGGACTTTGGGGAGCCTCCTCTCCCTTGGAGCAGACTTGTTCAGGGCAAGAAGCTCACACGTCTTCACCTCCTGGGTCTCTCCTTGGAGCATTCAGCATATGCCCCTCCGTGCGCTTCCGACAGCGAGTCCGCCCAGGCGGGGTCCTGGGAAAGCCAGAGGGTCCTGCACTCCCCCCCGCCACACACACTTTGCAGTCAGATGTGACTCTCAGCCAGCCACTAAAACAGAGGTTTATTTAAACGACAGGAACACAGTCCAAGACAGGTCTTGCCGGTACAGACAACAGGACCCCCTTTAGTTAGGTCCATCTGGGACCCCCAGGGAGGCCACAGCCCCGTTGGGAAGTGCCCCTCTCCATTTCCCAGCCAGCTCCAAAACTGAAAACTGCCCCCAGCCTCTCACTCAGCCTTCCCCTGGCTCCTCCCCCAGCCTTTGTCCAGTGTCCCAGGCAGAGGTGTTAACTGGCCTCCAACCCCCTCCTGGGTTCTCAGGTTACAGGCTCAGGTATGCTCCGTTCCCCAAGGCAGGCCGTCCCAGCACAACTCCTCTGCAACCTTCCCACGTCAGTACTCTCCACTCAGCATTCACATCTCACAGCAAGAACATTCCCACTTCATCACATTGGTGTAGCCTACTTCAGTCAGGGAACTGGTGTAAGTTACACGGGTGAAAGCGCCTTTTTGCCACTTAGAGCTGTGTCTGCACAGGAGGGGTTTGCTGATATAGCTAAACTTTCCTAGTGTAGACCTGGCTTCGGCCTTTTTAAAGGTATCTCCTGTGGTTTGCCAACTCTCGGGCATGGTGAGGGGACAGGGGCCTGGCAAAGGGAAGGATGGCTCAGTGCTAAGCTGGGACTTGGGAGAGCTGGGTTCAGTTCCTAGCTCCTGATACAGATGTTCATGTATGAAGACACGTTGGATAAATCACTCAGTCCCTCCGTGCCTCAGTTTCCCTATGTAGCCACTGAATAAGGGATCTTCCTTTCCTCACAGGGGCATTGTGAAGAGAAATATCTTGGGGTGCAAGATCCTCTGGTGATGGAGGCCAGCTAGGTAACCTGTGATAGGTAAATAGTGGGCTGTGGCAACTCTCCTTCTTGTTCAACCCCTGAGCCCATTCACTGGCAGGGCTTCTGTTGCCACATGTGGAAATGACCCTCAGATCTACCCCACACGTGTGGCCATGTGCAATGTTCCGCTCTTTCCTACAGCTCTTCCAGGTTGTCCAGCCATCATAGCTAAACCAGAGCTTCCACCGTTCTGAGCTCCTCGCCCCACGCCACAGGCTTCCCATCCTCTACATCCGTTCCAGACACCTGGTCCTCGCTTCCAGGGCTCCTCCCTGCCAGCCACGCTCCTCTTCCGGTTCTGTATTCTGTCTACTTCCCCCTGAACAATCTCCTGCCCCATCCATGCTGCCCAAGAGTCCTCCCTGGCGCTGCATGCCATACAGCCCCCCTCTCCTCTGTCAGATTCTCCACCACCCCGCTGAGTCCCCTAAATGAAGAGCTGCCTGGGAACGGGCCCACTGGGATTGTCTCACCCAGGCAGCCCCAGAACTCTGCTCTGTATGTTCCTGCCTCATGCTGAGCCCCGTGCTTTTGTCTCCCCACAGTGCCTTGCCACGATCACTTTACAATAGAAACTCTTCAGGGCAGGACCCGTGTTCTTACTTGAGCTGTGAAGTGCCCAGCATAGCTCTGACCCTACATCCAACTGCGATCTAATGCCACAGCCCACAGCGCTGTGCAGCTGCTGCGGAGCCACCGGGGTGCTCAGCTGTTCCTCATAGACAAGGATTGTTTCCTGGCCACGGCCAGTTAGCTCAGCTCAGTGCTCCTGCAGCAGAATCATTGCTGAGCCCTGCCTCTGTCAGGCGAGCACACGCACAGCTGCATTCACACAGGGCAGGCTGCACTGGAGAACGGGGACGGTGCATCCCAGGCCTCAGCAAGCCACCATGGGCATTGCTGCCTCCATTGCTCTGGTACAAAACGGCCGAAGAGAGATGCTCAGCTCTCTGCTCTTGCATGTTCTCCATACGCTGCTGTTACACGTCACAGGAATTTAATTCAGGTGTGTAGGGGACTCCCGCTGGTGAAGTCCTGGTGAGTCACAGAACGTGGCAGTAGAGCAGAGCTCTCTCCAGGGAGGGTTGCAAGAAGCTGCACTCTGTAGAATGGAATGAGCCCAGGCTTTGCTGTGTCACCATTAGCATACTCTGTGATGCAACTGCACTAATGTGGAGAGTCCTCTCCAGCACCCTGTCATGAAAACATCGTCTTCTGCTGGAGTGACACATTTGTAACAGCTGCTAGCAAGGAAAGTTTTGTCTCTTTGTGCATTTGACAGCACTTTGTGCAGAATCTGTTTAGCTGTTTTGTTCAGTTGCCCTTCCTGTCTCCCATTTAATGACATCACTCTCTTGCCGTGTCCTGCCCTGGGCATGGGGAGAGCTCAGTGGGGAGCCCTGCCCTGGGGTATTTAATCTCTCACTGACAGAAGCTAGCCCAATAAAAGACCCTCGCCCACCTCCTCTCTCTGAGTTTGATTCTGGCAGCCTGGTAAAGACGTGCACAGATTCCAAGGCCAGAAGGAACCACTGTGATCATTTAATCTGACCTCCTGTATAACACAGGCCAGAGACCTGCCCCACAGTCTTTCCTAGGGCAGAACTTTAGAAAAACGTGCAGTCTTGATTTAAACATTGCCAGTGAGTCACCATGACCTTGGTACATTGTTCCAGTGGTTAATTTCCCTCCCTGTTAAAAATGTATGCCTTATTTCCAGTCTGAATTCACGTAGCTTTAACTTCCAGCCATTGGGTTGTGTTTTACCTTCCTCTGCTAGCCTGGAGAGCCCATTGTCAAATATTTGTTCTCCATGCAGGTACTTAAAGACGGTAATCAAGTTACCCCTTAACCATCTCTTAGTTTAGCTACATAGATTGAGCTCCTTGACTCTGTCATTGTAAGGCAGGTTTTCTAACCCTTTAATCATTCTCATGGCTCTTCTTTGAGTCCTCTCCAATTTACCTTCATCCTCCCTGAATTGTGGGCACAGGATTCCAGCAGCAGTCGCACCAATGCCAAACACAGAGGTAAAATATCATCTTATCTCCTATTTGAGATTCTCCCATTTATGGATCCCAGGATCACATTAGCTCTTTTGGCCACAGCATTGCACTGGGAGCTCAGGTTCAACTGATTATCCACCATGACCCCCAAATATTTTTCAGAGTCACTGCTTCCCAGGATGAGTCCCCCATCCTGTAAGTGTGGCTGACATTCTCTGTTCCTAGATGTATATGCTTATATATAAGTGTGATGTTATGAGTGTAATATAATATCTCATTGAAAGGTGACAGGGCCAGAAAGAGTTAATTAACTCACCTCACCGACTGACCTGACCCATGGGTGAACCTTAAGAACTGGTTTGAAAGCTATGTAAATGAACAGAGCTTTGAAATGCAAGTCTGCATTGTTAGGGGTATCGAGGGGAGGATGGTATGCTCCGGTCTTGAGATGTAATGCAGATAAGCAAGTCTTGTCTATTGCTAGAGCTTTAATTCAAAGATCAAAAAGGAATATTAGCATTTAAGATGACTTGAGTGAAATAGTATTAGCGTCTGTGTGTTTCTCTGAAGGTTGGGGTAACCTGTATCTGAACTGTTTAATGGATAATTACCCTGTGCTAATTGCCAGAGATGTTTGTGGGAGAAGGAGTTAAACCGAGTTGTTTCTGAGGCCGAAAGGCTGCTGGAAATGTATAAGACCCTAGACACGATCCTTCTCATCCAGATTGCTTTGGGTTTCAAGAGGGGAAACCTTAAGCCACAGGATTGAGATCCCAGTCAGTGACCGGATCACCTGGAATATGGACATGGACTATAACCTATGGACTATTTCTAAAAGGACTTTTGGCAACTACAAGCTCACCTCTACTATGTATCTGAACCTCAAGAATTGAATTCAAGTCTGTATGTGTATTGATCTTTTAACCAACACTCACTCTCTTTTCTTTTCTAATAAATTTTAGCTTAGTCAGTAAGAATTGGCTATAAGCGTGTATTGTGGGTAAGATCTAAGTTATAATTGAACCTGGGTATGTGGCTGATGCTTTGGGATTGGAAGAACCTTTTCTTTTATATGATGAAGTAAGATTTTCAGGAATCATCATCATATCTGACAGATGTGTCTGGATGGAGGCCTGAGGCTGGGCACTTTAAGGGAACTGCGTGGTTTAAACTTTTAAGTAACCAGTGAGATACTTTAAAAGCTGTTTTGTGCTGGTTGGTAAATCTAAGTATTGGAATAACCACCTGCGTCTGAGGTTTGTCTGCCCTGTTTTGTTTGCAGTTCACCCTGATTGAGTGACCTCAGCTGACTCCCACAGGCAGCACCGTCACAATAAGCCACATTAAAATGCATAGTTTCTTTGTGATCAGCTTACCAAGCACTCCAGATCACGCTGTATCAGTGACTTGTCCTCTTCGTTATTTCCCACTCCCTCAATTTCTGTGTCATCTGAAAACTTTAACAAGGCTGATTTTATGTTTTCTTCCAGGTCATTGATAAAAATATTAAATACAAAGGGACAAGAACGAAGGGAGGGTTACATGGAGACCTATCAGTCAGCCAGCTTTTAATCCATTTAATGTGTGCCATGGTAATTTTATATCCTTCTAGGTTTTTAATCAAAATGTTGTGCAGTGCTCAGTGAAGCTCCTTGCAGAAGTCTATAATATCAACACTCTTACTTTTATCAACCAAACTTGTAATCTTATTAAAAAAATATCAAGTTGGTTTGACAGGATCTGTTTTCCATTAACCCATGTGTTTGACATTCATTATAGTACCCTCTCTAATAGAGCCCGGTGGCCTATTGAGTAGCGCATCCAATATCGTGCCTCAGAGAGAGGGCCTTTCAGTTCCGTTCATCACCCAAGGACGGGTTTAGCTTCACCTTGGGTTTGCAGTGTCCTTGCCCTCTTCGTATCGGAGGTGAGTGAGACTGGAATGTGGCTTGTGCCCCTCCTGCAGCCGGGACAGTTGGAAGGGGAGCCTGGGCCGCTCCACTCCACCAGGGTCCGTTCCAGCTCCCTGGAGTGCCCTCAGAGTTACGCTCCCCGGGTCACTTCCTACCGCCTACCCCTCCCCCAGCTCCAAGTCCAATACAAGATAACAAAAGAAAAGACAAGTAAACCTTCTGCCTTTCCCGGGCTCAGTGTGCAGTCCTGTTCCCCACAGCGAGTTTTCTTCCGCGCCCTTGTCCAGGAGTTCCTCCCCACCCTCCCACTTCCAGGGCTGCCCAGAGGATTCAGGGGACCTGGGGCAGGGCCGGGTCTTCAGTGGCAATTCAGCGGTGGGTCCCTCTCGAAGGGAAGGACCCGCCACTGATCGCAACCCACCCCCCACCAGCCCCCGCTTGCGGCGCTGTGCTCCAAGGCTGCGGCGAGTGCTTCACTGCACTGAAGGACCTGCCGCCAAAGACCCAGAGCGAGTGAAGGCCTGCTGCAGAAGTGCCGCGGAAAACCTGGAGCGGCTCAAGGGGCCCCTGCGAGACCCAGGGCCTGGGGCAAGATGCCCCACTTGCCTCCCACTCTGGGCAGCCCTGCCCACTTCTGAATGGAGTTGCTCCCTTTTAAGCTTCCTCTCCAGCTGGAGCATGCTTTGCAGGCCTGGAGGGGCAGGGCTATCATGGCTCTGTGTTATCTGTTAACCCCTTCGGGCCCAGTGTGGGTTTTGTACACCTCATCACACTCTCCTTTAATTCTTTACTAGCAGTCTCTGTATCAACTGCTCCATTATCTTGCCCAGGATCAGTGTCAGACTGACGGGCCTCTAATTACCCAGGTCATCCCATTTTTAAATATCAGCACAACATTAGCTTTCTTCCAGTCTTCTGGAATTTCCCTGGTGTCCCAAGATTTTTTTTGAAAATCAGCATTAGCAGTCCAGTGAGCTCCTCCACCATCTCTTTTAAAACTCTTGGATGCAAGTTATCCACACGAGCTGATTTTAAAATGTCTAACTTTACTAGGTTCTATTTAACATACTCCTGAGATACTAGTGGAATTGAAAGTATGTTCTTATCATCATACTACATGACTACATCATTTGTTCTTTTCCCAAACACAGAACAGAGGAATGTATTGAACACTTCTGCCACTTCTGCATTATTGATGATTCTATCATTTACATCTATTATGGACCAATACCATTGTTATGATTCTTTTTGTTCCTAATATATTTTTAAAACTCTTTCTCATTGTCCTTAATGCTGCTGTCCATAGATTTCTCCTTGTTTTCCTTTGCTTCCCTTATCAATTGTCTACAGTTCTAGCTTCTGAAGTATATTCATTACTATTAACTTCCCCTTACTTTCATTTGTTACATGGTGTGTTACAGTTCAAACCCACCTTCTTTCCATAACAGGCCTGATGGGTTCAGTCTTTGGTTGGGAGCATGGCACCTCAGATTTACACTCCTCTGCTCGCTGAAAAGCTATCTGTCACTTTGTCCAGGGTGTTCTGTACAAAGGTAAGGGAGAGTTGGAAACTCCCGACATAAGAATGGCCATACCAGGTCAGACCAGTGGTCCTTCTATCCCAGTATCCTGTCTTCTGACAGTGGCCAATACCAGATGATTCAAATGGAATTAACAGAACAGAGCAATCATCAAATGATCCATCCTCTGGCAGTGAGAGGCTTAGGGACACCCTGAGCATGGAGTTGCATCTCTGAATGTCTTGGCTAATAGCTATTGATGGACCTTATCTAATTCTCTGTTGAATCCAGTTATAGTTTTGGCCTTCAAAGCATCCCTTGTCAAAGAGTACCACAGGTTGGCTGTGCATTGTGTGAAGAAGTACTTTGTTTTAGGGCTGTCGATTAATTGCAGTTAACTAATGCGATTAACTCAAAAAAATTAATCACGATTAAAAAATTCAACTGCGATTAAGCGCAGTTTTAATTGCACTGTTAAACAATAGCATACCAATTTAAATTTATTAAATATTCAGGATGTTTTTCTACATTTTCATATGTATTGTATTCTGTGTTGTAACTGAAATCAAAGTGTATATTTTTATTACAAATATTTGCACTGTAAAAATTATAAACAAAAGAGAGAGTATTTTTCAGTTCACCTCAAACAAGTGCTGTAGTGCGATCTCTTTGCTGTGAAAGTGCAATTTATAAATGTACATTTTGTTTTGTTACATAACTGCACTCAAAAACAAAACAATGTAAAACAAGTCCACTCAGTCCTACTTCTTGTTCAGCCAATCACTAAGACAAACAAGTTAGTTTACACTTACTGAAGATAATGCTGTCCGCTTCTTATTTACAGTGTCACCTGAAAGTGAGAACAGGCGTTTGCATGGCACTTTTGTAGATGGCATTGCAAGGTATTTACATGCCAGATATGCTAAACATTCATATTCTCCTCATGCTTCAGCCACCATTCCAGAGGACATGCTTCCATGCTGATGATGCTTGTTAAAAAAATAATATGTTAATTAAATTTGTGACTGAACTCCTTGGGGGAGAATTGTATGTCCCCTGATCTGTTTCACCCGCATTCTGCCCTATGTTTCATGTTACAGCAGTCTCAGATGATGACCCAGCACATGCTGTTCATTTTAAGAACACTTTCACTGCAGAATTGAAAAAAGCAAAGAAGGGACCAATGTGAGATTTCTAAGGATAGTGTGACAAAGTTCCTCCTCTACCTTGGTGGGTCCTGTGCTTATTGGCAGATTTGCTCACCTCAGTGATCTTCCCCACAGTCTGGGTCAGCTCCCCCTGTGTCTGATCAGGAGTTGGGAGGTTTGGGGGGAACCCGGGCCCACCCTCTACTCCGGGTTCCAGCCCAGGGCCCTGTGGATTGCAGCTGTCTATAGCGCCTCCTGTAATAGCTGCATGACAGCTACAACTCCCTGGGCTACTTCCCCATGGCCTCCTCCAAACACCTTCTTTATCCTCACCACAGGATCTCCTCCGTTGTCTGATAAGTTGTACTCCTTAGTCCTCCAGCAGCACCCTCTCACTCTCAGCTCTTCTGTGCCTTTTGCTCTTCAGGCTACATCTTCCACTACCCGCCGTTATCGGGCCGTAGAATCGATCTGTCGGGGATCGATTATTGCATCTCATCTAGACGCGAATATATCGGATCCCGAGCGCACGCTTATATCGATTTCCGGAACTCCACCAAGCGAGCGGGTGCCGGATCGACAGGAGGGCCGCGGACATCGATACCGTGCTCGTGGGACGGTGAGTAATTCGATCTTAGATACTTCGACTTCAGCTACGTTTTCACGTAGCTGAAGTTGCGTATTAAGATCAATTTTCCCCTGTGTGTAGACCAGCCCTCAGCTCTTCACACGCATTCTCCTCCTCTGGCTCTCCCCTGCCTACTGGAGTGAGCTCTTTTTAACCCAGGTGCCCTGATTAGCCTGCCTGATAGGCTACAGGGTGTTCTAATCAGCCTGTCTGCCTTAATTGGTCTAGCAGGTTCCTGATTACTCTAGTGCAGCCCTGCTCTGGTCACTCAGGAACAGAAAACTACTCATCCAGTGACCAATATATTTGCCCTCTACCAGACTCTATACCCCACTGGTCTGGGTTCTGTCACAATTAGATACAGCACTTGATCCAGGGTTTAAATCTGAAGTGCCTCCAAAATTGAGATGGACAAGGTTGTGGAGCATCCTTTCATGAAGTCTTTAAAAGGAGCAGCACTCTGATTGGGGGAAACCTCATCGAACCCACTCACTCAATAAAGAAATCATCTTGTACTGGTGGCATCTGACTCAGATACAAAAATGGTGGTTTCGCACGCTTTTGATTACTCATTGACAGAACCCATATCAGCATAGCATGCTTGTCCTCTGGAATGGTGATTGAGGAGCATTAAGGGAAATATCAATCCTTTAGTGCATCTGGCAATAAATATCTTGCGTACTCGCGGAGCAGTGCCACGCCAAACTCCTGTTTCTCACTTTATAGGTGACATTTGTAAAACAAGGACATTGGACAGCAATGTCTCCTGCATTTGTAACCAAAACTTCTTTGGTTGCTAGCAATTGGCTTACAAGCAGTAGGACTGAGTGGATTACAGGCTCTAAAATTTTACATTGTTTTATTTTTAATGCCGTTTTTACACAGTTCTAGATTTTGTGAGTTCAACTTTAATGATAAAGAGATTGCACTACAGTACTTGTATTGTGAGAATTTTAAAAATACTATTTCTGTTGTTTTTTACATGCAAATACTTATAATCAAAAATAAATAGAAAGTGAGCACTGTACACTTTATATTTAATGCCACAGCACAACTGGTTGTTCAAGCTCTGTGACTTTATCCTCATGCACAATATTCAGATTGGTGACAATATCTACCTCCAGACCAGTGCAAACCGCATGGCACACCGCGTAGCCCCACAATATGCCAACACTTTTTATGGCTGACGCTGGAACAACGCTTCCTAGCTTCATCCACCCATGCACCCTTCTCTAACCTACGGTGCATTTGATGACATCTTCATCATCTGCGACCCATGGGAAGGAGACTCTGGAAGAATCCACCCATGTTTCCACAGCTTCCACCCCAAACCATCCAAACTCACCCCCTGAAAAAACCCAAACCCTACATGGAGAAGTCCACTTCCTAGGCCACCACGTTGCAAATAAGTGGATGGTCCACATTAACACCACCCTATACCAAAAACCCACCGACAGCTATTGCCTACCTTCATGCCTCCAGCTCCATCCCGGACACCCACACGATCCATCGTCTGCAGCCAAGCACTGAGCGTACAACCGCATCTGCTCCAAACCCCTCAGACAGAGACCAACTCCTACAAATCTGCCACCAAGCATCTCAAAACTACAATACCCACACAAGGAAAAGGAAAACAGATCAACAGAGCCAGGACATGTACCCAGAAGCCTCCTGGTGCAAACAAGCCCAAGAAGAACCACAGAAGAGCCCACTGACCATCACCTACAGTCTAAAACCTCTCCAATGCATCATCAGTGATTTACAACCCATCCTGGACAATGATCCCTTGCTTCACAGGCTTGGGTGGCAGGCAGTCCTCCCACAGACACCGACACCTTAGTTTCTCACCAGCAGCCACGTACCACACCATAGTAACTCTACTAGGAACCAGTCCATGCAACAAACCTCGATGCAACTCTGCCACATATCTACAGACCAGCGACACCATCACAGGACTTAACCAGTCAGCTCAACATCACTGGTTCATCTCACCTGCACGTCCCACCAATGTAAATATACGCCATCATATGCCAGCAAAGCCCTCTGCTATGTACATCGGCCAAATGGACAGTCTGTACGGAAAGGATAAATGGGCCACAAATCAGACATTAGGAATGGCAGTATACAAAAACCTGTAGGGAGAACCACTTCAACCTCCCTGGCTACGCAATAGCAGATTTAAAGGTGGCCATCCTGCAGCAAGAAAACTTCAGGACCAGACTTCAAAAAGAAACTGCTGAGCTTCAGTTCATCTGCAAATTTGACACCATCAGCTCAGGATTAAACAAAGACTGTGAATGGCTTGTCAACTACAAAACCAGTTCTTCACGTGCTTGCTCATATCGATTCCAGTTAGGTGTGCCCGCTCTGAGTGCACATTCGTCGGAAGATTTTTATCCTAGCAACACTTGGTGGGTTGGCTGGGTCGCCCCCTGGAGTGGTGCCGTTATGGCGCTGGATATATACCCCTGCCGACCCAACGGCCCTTCCGTTCCTTCTTACCGCCCGTGACGGTCGTTGGAACAGTGGAGCGCGGCTTTGCTGATCTCCACATCCCTAGCTACTCGTAGTTCTTTGCTGTTTACTGTGTGTATAGTTAGAGTTCTTGTAGTTGTTGTCTTTATAGTTAGTGTATATCGTTTAAGGGGGGATCGGGGATTAGCCCCTTTCCTCCACCCCAATGTGGGCCCAGGCCCAAGGCACCGGGATTCAAACCGTGCTTGGCGTGCCAAAAGCTAATGCCAATAGGGGATCCCCATGACTCCTGCCTCAAGTGCCTAGGGGAATCCCACTTTGCTGATAAGTGCCACATCTGCAAGTCGTTTAAACCAAGAACGAAGAAGGATTGAGACTTTCGATTGAAACAGCTCCTCATGGAGTCGGCACTTAGTCCTGCAGTGTCGATTCCGAGCGCCCAACAGACTGCTTCTGTAAGGAGCACCCCTCCGGCCCCAGACCGCTCCAGTACAGAGGAGGAGTCCCGGCACCGACCCTTGCCGGCACCAACATCTGCTAGGCACCGCTCCTTGTCCCCGAGACCCAGGAAGCAAAATAGTGCTTCAACTTCTGCTCCACGGAAGGAGCGCTCTTCCAAGATGGTTCGTCCGGCACCATCATCTGCCACAGCACCGTCGACTGTGGCACCACAGATTGCAGCTCCGCCAAGCGCGGTACCATCGATTCCGATCCCATAAGGGCCATTGAGTCCGGTGCTCATGCTGTGATTGAGCTTGCCTTCCCTTCTACGCTGGAGACCTTCTCCACGGCAAGGGAGCTCATCGCAATGACGGAGTCAACGCGGCCTTAACTCCCGGCAGCACCGGTGCGGGTCATACATTCCATCGGCAAGCTGGCCCTGGTAAGGCCACCTTCCGTTGGTCCACCAGAGAGACGTCATTCAAGATTATGGTCTCACAGATGCTCTCGATGGCGCTGTTCCTGCTCCCGGCACCACTCGCTGTCCTGGCACTGCTCTCCATCGCGGTACCGGTCGCTCTCGCAGCACCTTTCAACATCTCATTCACCAGACAGATACTCCTGGTACCGATCTGACTCATGGCACCGATCTCGGCACTGTGTATCCCGAAGTCACTCCAGACGAAGGGACTCAAGATCTCGGTCGACCTCCCAGCACCAGTACGGTAGAAGGTCTCGGTCTCCCTCGCGGTACCGTTATAGCTCTCGGTACCGCTCCCCAGTACCGCCCCAGGCTCGAGCGTCGAGAACAGTGGCACCCTCCCAGGGTCTGTCGGCACTGCCATGGCCTTCGAGACACACATCGGTCTCATCACAGGCTAGTAGTGCATCCTATCCTCAGGAGCGCGACTCTGACGTCCCCAGCCACATATTCCCAGAGAGACAGAGCCACGAGCAAGGGCCTCATCGCTGATCCTTCTGGACATCGTGGACATACCACCAAGCCCAAGGTGCACCATCAGTGGCTCAACGGTTGGCCCGTCAGAACACTGGGTACCAGAGGCGACAGTAAGCTGCCCCCCGCTACGGGCATGGATGAGGCTCCATTACCATCTGCAGTCACTGAGGTTCCACCTGATGCAGATGATGCCCCTCAAGTACAGGAGCCACCACAGGACCCTTTGGTCCCGGGCCTCTCCTCCTCCTCCTCCTCGCCTGATGAGGCGGTGGCGGGGACATCCTCCTCAGGCCCTCCACCAATTGATCTCAGGGCCCATCAAGACCTTTTGAGGCGAGTGGCTCAGAATATGAACTTGCAGGTGGAGGAGGTCCCTGAAATAGAGGACCCATTCATGGACATCCTATCGGCTGATGCACCTACTAGAGTCGCTCTTCCATTCATCCACATCATACAGGCTAATGCGGACACCATTTGGCAATCCCCAGCTTCAATTCCACCTACAGCAAGGGGAGTAGAGCGGAAATATATGGTCCCCTCAAAGGAGTCTGAATATCTCTACACTCACCCACCTCCTTGCTCTCTAGTTGTCCAGTCAGTGAACAAAAGGGAGCGTCACGGTCAGAAAGCCCCGGCTGCTAAGTCAAAGGAGGCTAGGCGTATGGACCTCCTAGGCTGCAAAATATACTCGGCCAGGGGCCTCCAACTTAGGGTGGCAAACCAACAAGCCCTCCTAAGTAGGTATAACTTTAACACTTAGGTGTTCTTGGGGAAGTTTACGGAGCTCCTTCCCCAGGAATCCCGTCAAGAATTCACGGCCCTACTTGAGGAGGGTAAAAAGGTAGCAAGAACCTCCCTCCAGGACCCTCTGGATGCAGCGGACTCTGCAGCCAGAACTCTGGCGTCTGGAGTAACGATGAGGCATATCTCCTGGCTCCAGGTATCAGGCCTTCCCCCTGAATTGCAACAAACCATTCAGGATTTACCCTTCGAAGGCCAGGGCCTTTTCTCAGACAAGACTGACGCCAGGTTGCAAAGTCTGAAGGACAATCGCGTTATAATGCGCTCGCTGGGTATGTATACGCCAGTGACCCAACGTAGAACCTTTTGGCCCCAGCCACACCGTCCTTATGCCCAGCCTAGGCTGCGTCAGGATGCTACCAGAAGGCATGGCAGGGGGAATCGCCAGAGACAATCTAGCTCTCAAGGAGCTCAAAATCAGGTGCCCCCTAAACCACCAGCGGGGCCCAAGGAGAACTTTTGATGGGACGCCTGAGGACAGCCCACCAGTTACCCTACCGGATCCTTCTCCTCCCTTTTTCAACTACCTCTCCGAATTCCTCCCTGCCTGGTCCCAGCTAACTTCAGATCGTTGGGTCCTGCACACAGTGGAAGGGGGATACCACCTCCAGTTTGCTTCAACCCTGCCTTTTCACCCTCCCTACCCATCCCTCTTCAGGGACCCCTCTCACAAGCAATTCCTCTTACAAGAGGTCCAGTCGCTCCTAGCCATGGGAGCCATAGAGGAGGTGCCAGAGGACATGAGAGGCAAGGGGTTCTATTCCCACTACTTCTTAATCCCCAAGGCAAAGGGAGGTCTACGACCGATCCTAGACCTGCGAGAACTCAACAAATTCATGACAAAGCTGAAGTTCCGCATGGTATCCCTCGGGACCATTATCCCGTCCCTGGATCCGGGAGACTGGTATGCCACCCTCGATATGAAGGACGCATATTTCCACATCGCAGTCTATCCACCACAACACTTTCAGTTCACTGTACTTCTGTTTGGCCTTTCTACAGCTCCGCGTGTCTTCACAAAATGCATGGCTGTAGTCACCGCCTCCCTCTGGGGTCGTCGGGTACATGTCTACCCGTATCTCGACGATTGGCTCATTCAAGGGACTTCCCAGTTGCAAGTATCACAGCACCTGCACATCGTCACAGACCTTTTCGGGAGCCTAGGCCTCATGATCAACACAGAAAAGTCTACTCTGACACCCATGCAGAGAATAGACTTCATCGGAGCGGTTCTGGACTCCAGTCTGGCCAGAGTCTGCCTCCCGCAGTCGCGTTTTCAAGCAATGGCTTCAATAATCCAAAGTCTTCAAACCTTCGCGACAACGTCGGTGCGCACCTGCCTCAGCCTAGTAGGTCACATGGCCTCCTGCTCCTTCGTGACCAAGCACGCCAGGCTACGCCTCCGTCCCTTCCAAACCTGCTTGCTTCAATATACCAACCACACAGGCACAGCCTAGACTCGGTGCTCACTATCCCCAGGAAGGTTCTGGGCTCCCTAACCTGGTGGCTGAACCCCACTCTAGTCTGTGTAGGGATGCCATTCCACCCACCACAACCCTCGATGGCCCTGACTACTGACGCGTCATCTCTGGGTTGGGGTACCCACCTCGGGGGCCTTCGCACTCAAGGCCTCTGGTCGCCCCAAGAACTGGCCTTACACATCAATGTGGGGGAGCTGAGAGCGGTCTGTCTAGCATGCCAGGTGTTTCGAAACCATCTCCAAGGCCGTTGTGTGTCAATATTCATGGACAACACAACGGCCATGTTTTACATAAACAAGCGGGGCGGAGCACGCTCCTTCCTCCTTTGTCAAGAAGCCGTCCACCTCTGGAACTTTTGCATAGCCCACTCGATCGAATTGGTAGCGTCTTTTCTCCCAGGAGTCCAGAACACGCTGGCAGATCACCTCAGCAGATCCTTCCTGTCTCATGAGTGGTCGATTCGTCCAGACGTCATCCATTGTGTTTTCTGGAAGTGGGGATTTCCCCACATAGACCTCTTTGCCTCCCAAGAGAACAGGAAATGCCAGGTATTCTGCTCCTTCCGGGGACGCTCCCCGAGCTCCCTCTCAGATGCATTCCTGATCCCATGGAAGAGGCACCTACTTTATGCCTTCCTACCGTTTCTGCTCATACATAGAGTCCTATTCAAGCTCCGCAGGGACAGCGCCCACCTGATCCTGATTGCTCCAGCATGGCCGAGGCAGCACTGGTACATCATGTTCAACCTCTCAGTGGCAGACTCGATCCCCCTGCCACTCTGGCCAGACCTCATAACACAGGACTTCGGCAGGCTTCACCATCTGGACCTGCAGTCCCTTCATCTCACAGCATGGTTGCTGCATGGTTGAGCCAGTCTGAGTTGCATCGCTCTGCCTCGGTCCAACAGGTGCTCTTGGGTAGTAGGAAGCCTTCCACTAGGATGACACATCTCGCCAAGTGGAAGCGTTTCTCCTGCTGGTGCGCTCAGCATTACTTAGTCCCCAGACAGGTGTCTGTTCCTTATGGTCCTGGACTACCTCTGGTCCCTAAAAGAGCAGGGCCTAGCGGTCTCTTCCATAAAGGTGCATCTGGCAGCCATTTCTGCCTTCCACCCAGGGGAAAATGACCAATCAATCTTCTCTCACCCTGTACTTTCAAGGCTCCTCAAGGGATTGGAGCGTTTGTACCCTCAAGTCAGACACCCGACCCCTACCTGGGATCTAAACCTGGTGCTAGCCAAGCTTATGGGTGCTCGTTTCGAGCCACTGGCTACCTGCTCGCTGCTGTACCTTTCCTGGAAGACAGCCTTCCTCGTCGCTATTACTTCAGCAAGACGAGTATCTGAGCTGCGGGCTTTGACAGCGGACCCCCCCGCTCACGGTATTCCATAAGGACAAGGTACAGCTACAACCACACCCCTCTTTCCTCCCTAAGGTGGTGTCCACCTTTCATGTCAATCAAGACATCTTCCTCCCAGTCTTCTTCCCGAAGCCGCACCCATTGCATCGGGAACAACAGCTACGCACCCTGGACGTCCACAGGGCTCTCGCCTTTTATATCGAGAGAACCAAACCTTTCCGAAGGTCACCTCAGCTCTTTGTAGCTGTTGCAGACCGGATGAAAGGCCTACTGATCTCTTCCCAACGAATTTCATCTTGGGTAACATCCTGCATCCGCACATGCTATGAATTGATTGGCTCACATTCCGGTTAGCCATCTCACTGCCCATTCTGCTCGGGCGCAAGCCTCATCTGCTGCTTTCCTGGCCCATATCCCCATCCAGGCAATATGTCGCGCTGCTACCTGGTCTTCCATTCATACCTTTGCCTCACACTACGCATTGGTTCAGCAGTCCAGAGACGATGCAGCCTTTGGCTCAGCCGTTTTGCATTCCGCAACGTCTCACTCCGACCCCACCGCCTAGGTAAGGCTTGGGAATCACCTAATTGGAATCGATATGAGCAAGCACTTGAAGAAGAAAAGACGGTTACTCACCTTTGTAACTGTTGTTCTTCGAGATGTGTTGCTCATATCCATTCCAAACCCGCCCTCCTTCCCCTCTTTCGGAGTAGCCAGCAAGTAGGAACTGAAGGGCCATTGGATCGGCAGGGGTATATATCCGGCGCCATAACGGTGCCACTCCAGGGGGCGACCCAGCTGACACACCGAGTGTTACTAGGGTAAAAATCTTCCAACGATCGTGCACGGGGTGCGCGCACACCTAACTAGAATGAATATGAGCAACACATCTCGAAGAACAACAGTTACAAAGGTGAGTAACTATCTTTTTCTCCTCTCTTGGTGTTCACACCTCAACTGCTAGAAAAGGGCCTCATCCTCCCTGATTGAACTAACTTTGTTATCTCTAGACTGATTCTTGCCTGCATATTTATACCTGCCTCTGGAAATTGCCACTACATGCATCTGACGAAGTGGGTATTTGCCCACGAAAGCTCATGCTCCAATACATCTGATAGTCTATTAGGTGCCACAGGACTCTGTTGCTTTTTACTATACACTTTTTATTTTGTGTTGTAATTGAAATCAATATATTTGAAAATGTAGAAAACATCCAAAAATATTTAAACAAATAGTATTCTATTATTGTTTAACAGTGCGATTAATAGCAATTAATTTTTTTATCACTTGACAGCCCTACTTGGTTTTGTTTGAAACCTGCTGCCTGGTAATTTCATCACCAATCAAAGCATCATGAATCCCCATTTTATTCTGATTTCTTTCCAAGCTGGGGCTGTTGGTGAGAGTCCTGAAGGACCACGAGCTGCTCACATCTGATCTTTGTAGATAGGGTCCTGTTCTGTTTGGAGTGTGGTTATTCGATATGTGGCTGCCAGTCTAATCCTCACCTCACACACAGGTTCCTCATACATTTCAGTTCCTTGTTACAAGAAAAGGCATCTGCTCCCAACTGTCAATAATTGATACCCCACGAGCCTCCTTGCCTGCCCCCATGACAAATGGTTTGTGATATTGTGGAATCTGAAGAGAGGCAGGTGGATTGCATTTCTTCCTCTCATGTTAATAGTCATGGTAGCTGGTGCCTGTTAGTCACCTGGGGAGAAAGCTGGACAGTGAAGGGGACAGTTGCCTGGATTGTGCCTGCTGCTGTGTCCCTCATAGAGCTTACAGGCTGGGGTTGACCAAACTGAATAGTGGATGTCGGCTGAAGACAGCGTTCAGAGAAGATACCAATATGTTGTTCCCAATCAGAAGGCTTTCCCCAACCTGCCATGTTGATAGCCTGTGCAAAATGCTACTCTTAGAACTAACAGCCTAAGCTGAGGTCCAAGTGAGACTTGTTTCTGCCAGTCGTTACTGTGTCCTCGCGGAGGCTTCATCCCACAGACCGAGAGCATCAAGTGTGCTTACTTCAGCTCTGCCTGTGGGCCTCTGTGGCCCAGCCCTTCCCATACTGTCCCTGTGGCCCAGCCCGTCCCATACCTGGAGGAGCAGTTCATGGAGTTTGCTGTATTGAAGCCATTTGTCTACTAACTGTTTTTAGTTTAACAGAGCTCTGCAGAAATGGGAGGAAATCTAGCGTAGGGAGCGGGGGAGGGACTTCGTGTGTGGCTCTTAGAACATAGTTGAGGGTAGTAATGTGTTAACACTGAGGCACACTGGAGCGAGTGTCAGGTCCGTTCTACAGGACTTTCGGCATGTCACAGAAAAGAGCCTCCCATGTTTGTTCTGGACTGACTTGGGCAGAGTGTGTCTCTAAAACGGGCTCTCCAGAGAGCCTGGAGCTGACCCCCTGAAGTAGCCATGCTGAGTGGGTGGAGTGTACCAGTGAAACTTGAATTCCTCTGAGTTGTGCATAAGGCAGAGCCATAAAGCCTAGGATTAAATGAGTCCGAGGACAATTTCCTGTCCCTCCTTGCTCTGCCAGTCGGCCACTGAAATGAAGTTGGGATTGCTAAAACAAGGGACTGCAGTCTGGAGACCTGGCTTCTCGTTTTGCTCTGCCACAAACTTCCCATACAGCCTGGGGCAATTTACTGCACCTCAGTGTCCCTCTCTTCAAAGAACTTTGAGATCTGCAAATGGAAAGCACTAAGGGAGGCTAAATACCAATATCAACTGAGACTGCATGTGGCTCGACAAGGGCCCCTTTGGTGTGATAACGGGTTGTGGGGAGATATTGGAGGTGGGGTTGGGATGGGGTATCACGGGGTTAACGGCAGCCTGAGAAAGGGAGGAGCGGGGTTACCTGAAAAGGAAGCTCAGCTGGGGCAGCCTATAAAGCCAGGGAGCTGGAAGCAGAGAGCGGCTGCAGGGGAAAGAGTCCGTAGTCAGTCCCCAGAATGAGGGAGATCATCAGGGACAAGGAGTAAGTCCGGGGCAGAGTGAGCCCTGAGGGCTGTCCTGGAGAAAGGAGTCTGGCAAGGAGCTAGAAGGGGCTGAAGCAGCCACAGGGCATAGAGTCGGCTCCTGTGGGAAACCCAGCACAAGGCGAGAGAAGATAGAGAGGCTTGGTAGGAAGGAGCCCAGGGAAACAGGAGCAGACCAAGATTGCTGGTTCTAGGTCCCTGGGCTGGAACCTGGTGTAGCGGGTGAGCTGGTTCACCCATCAGCCTCTGGTAGAGTGGCACAGAGCCCAAGGAGGGGCTGAACCCTCCCTGGAAACAGCATTTGGACAGTTCCCTGGTGCACATTGTAACCCCAGAAGGGGTGGACTCTCTGGTGAGTCAGAGGGCCAAGTTACCAGACGAGAGGCTATTGCAGAGTGACCACCGAGCAGCAAGGGAGAACCCAATGGAGGGGCAGCAACGTGTCCAGACACAAGGAGGCGTGCTGTGAGCCCCGTTCCAGAGGTCCTGCCAGGGTCTGCTTTGGGCCTAGTGCTATTCCAAATCGTCCGTAGCAACTCTGAAGGTGCAGTGAACAATGTGCTGATCCAATCTGAGGCTGATTCAAAGCTGTGGGGGTATCAGAGGATGGCCTGGATCCCCTCTTATGGGCTTGGGCCTGGTGCGGAGGACTGGCCTGGGACAGCCCCCACTGGAGGTCTCTTCCAGCGTAAAAGACTGTGAAACCTTTACAGTGTCTAAGCACCAGTTAGTAGCTGCAGAATGATGCTGGGGTCCTGGAGAAGCCACAGGGTCCTGAACCCCCACTTTGCAGTCAGACGTGACTCTCAGCCAGCCAGTAAAACAGAAGTTTATTCGATGACAGGAACAGGCTCTAAAACAGAGCTTGTAGATACAGCGAACCAGACCCCTCGGCCGGGTCCATTCTGGGGGCAATGAGCCAGACCCCCAGGTCTGCACTTCACTCCTCGTCCCCAGCCAGCTCCAGACTAACAACCCCCTCCAGCCCCTCCTCTCTGCTCAGCCCCTTTCCCGGGCCAGGAGATCACCTGATCTCTTTGTCTCCAACACCTTCAGTTGGCAGCTTTGCAGGGGAGGGGCCCAGGCCATCAGTTGCTAGGAGACAGAGTGTCAGGCATTTAGGTGCACTGGCCCTTTGCTCTGCCAGATACTTAAGAACTGCCATGGGGACACTGAGGCACCAACACAGTATTCAGAGAAAACATTAAGAACATTCCTAGTTCATCACAGAGCTCCTCCCCGAAACCACTGTTATTCTTACAGGGAACGTAAATACAAACTTTCTCCCACCTGTGTGTGTGAGCATGTGAGAGAGAGAGAAAATCTCTTTGGGAATGTCCATCAAACCGACTGTTCATTGTGCTGTGTCTGGAGGGGAACAGGCCTGCAGGCTACAGTGTGCGTTTCCCAACCACAAGGTGTGTCACTGATTTACATGAGATGCCTACTTGACATCTCTCTGGACACCCCCAAAAGCCCAGTGACTCATCTCTAAGGAATTGGTTCTGATTACACAAAAAGGCCAGTGAAAGACACTCATTGGCTCACTGCTGGGTGGGGGATAATTTTCCATGCTGAGTGGCATGGAGCTGTACAGAAGAGGTGAATCACAGTCTGAACAAGTGTGTACACTTGCTCAGTCTCTGCTTTCCTCATGGGACAATGTGTCATGGTCCCTCAATGTCCAGGGAGGCACTGTTATCTGTGCGCAGAAGGCTTCTCCCTGCATCGTGTCTTCCAGTGTCCTGTATGGCTGTACGAACATTGCATGCCCTGCCACCAGAAGGAACGGCTGAGGACACCTGAATGCTGTGGTTTCTCGGCCATCCGAGAGTTCTTTGTATGTTTCCAGGCAGAAGTCTGGGTTTGGAACCACTGAACTTATTCCTCATGTGCCCCTTAGGACAGTTTAGCTGCCCAGCGAGGATCCCTGTGGAGCAGAACACGAGGGGTCAGCTTGAGAGAACTCCTGAAGGCCTGAGAGTTAATTTCCTCATAGGTGAGCTTGCTTCCCTCCACACAGCAGGGAGATTGACTTTAATGGAGCTAAGACAGGTTAGCATAGCTGAGGATCTGCTAAGAAAGGGTTGCTTTTCCTAGTCCCTTTTGTGCTGGCAGGCATGCTTTAAAGGACAGTGAAGCCAGGGCCAGCCATCTCCACAATGGTTTCTGGTGGTCTTGAATATTTCTGATGATGAGCTCTGTGGTTGCCTCTTGTGTAGCACCAGTGCTGCTGGTAACTCTAGCAGAGCACAGGCCTTCTGGTTAATGACTTCCCTGGGGCTGTATAGTTCTCTAGCAGGCAAGAGAGGCTGACTGTGGAATTCACTTCAGTTCACAAGGAAATGTGATCATATGTGAGAAACTTCAGAGTGAAAGCCTGCTGCTGCTCAGCTGTCCATTTAAACTCCTGCTGGGGGTCAGCCAGGTCCCCACCAGAGTGTGTCCCATTCAAAGGTGTCCCTGGCAGCCCAGGCCTTCACAGAATTTTGGTGCTGCTTGGCATTGTCTCCTCCTGGGGATGACATGGAAGGTTGTGTATGATCTGTATGAGCTTTACCTGCAGTACCATCCAGGGGGCTCATGTTTCAATCCCAATTTCTTTTGCTAATAGTTCTGGCTAGGACTTAGGGTCCATGTTGTTTGGAATGTCTTGCAGGCTTTCAGCAAACCTTGTTTGCAGCGCTCCCGAGCTCTTGACAGGGTTGGCTCATTCTAGACTTTTTTTTCCTCTGCCACTTTCTCATCTCACACTGCTACTGCAGTAAGCAACAGGATGGCACCAGAAATCTCAGCTTTCTGCATGAGACCAGACGATGCATTTTTGAATAAGAAGAAACCCTGTTGGGGGGAGTCAGCAAGGTGTCATAGAGAGGGTTTTGGTGACCTGTCCAGCACTGGAGGAGCTGGCCTTACCCTATTAACATCACCTTAAAAGCCAGGATTCCATCCCTCTACCTCCATGCATTTCCTCCTGGAGACCCCACTGCTTCCACTCGCCACCTTGTCCAATATCTTCACAGCTCAGGGCTGCTCTCTCCCTCGGCTCAGCCCAGGGGGTAATCTGAAGCATTTTCATCCCATTATAAAACAGCTGGATTATTTTGATTTCATTTCATATACAAATATTTTTAAAAGATTGAAAACATGTAACTAATAAACTCGTCTTGACGGTGATCCAGCTGAACCTGAGCAAACAATCATCTTACAACACTGAAAGCAGGAGAAACGAGACTGTCTCAGAAAACTAATAAATGTCTCTAAAGATGCACTTGCTCCAGTTACTGTTTATTGAGAGTCTTCTATTGTCTGGAGTACTGGATAATGCCCCCTGATTCTCACAGCTTGATTTACAACAATACACTGTCTCAGTCAAGCAAATATCAGGTCCCAACCCTGTCTCAGCCATAATTGCTTAAAGGACTTCTTCAGCCCCCAAGGAATAACAGACTAACAAAGCCACACAACAGAAACAGCATTGCAGCTACAACGGGGCTTAGCAGTTCTCGAGGTATTTTTGATTCTTCTTTTCCAACAAACTGCACAACAGAGTGGCTGGTCCCATTCTGGTAATACAATCTCTGTTAATGGCAGCTATTGCAAGACATGGACACTGCTGAGCTGCTGGACAGTCACTGTGCAGATGTAGAGGAAGACCCAGGCTTGGGCTTCTGTTCTAAGCTGGTCAAACAGGAACTCACTGGTCTGAATTGTACTCTGAGGTGGGGGGTGCCCTGGGGATCTGTGTGTGTAGGAGATCCTGTGTACCCATCTCCCCTGCCCACTCAGAAGTCACCTCCAGCATGCTGTCTCCAGACCTGTGGAGGATGCAGGGAGAGCCATAGAATCATAGAATATCAGGGTTGGAAGGGACCTCAGGAGGTATCTAGTCCAACCCCCTGCTCAAAGCAGGACCAATCTCCAGACAGATTTTTGCCCAGATCCCTAAATGGCCCCATCAAAAAATGAACTCCCAACCCTGAGTTTGACAGGCCAATGCTCAAACCACTGAGCTATCCCTCCCCCCTCATGTTGTGAGGGAGAGCCCTGCAGGGGGACCCCTCTTCCTGTGGGATATCCTGCAGGATTTGCTTGCATCATCACTTGGTGGGAGCTGGAGGAGGGAGGCACCGAACCTCTGGATGGGTATCACCAGCTGATCAGCAGAGCTGAGGAGCTGGACCTGCTGCTACTTCAGAGGGTTTTTAGGTGGAGGAGCCAAATTCTGCGGCCTGGTTGAAGAAGTTGAGGGAAAGGGATGGATACGTTCTGGACAGTGGATTACACCCTTGGGAGCTGTGGCCTATAAGTGCATCTGTTGGATAATTTTGGCTTTACATACCTCTCACTCTCACACCTGTCGGTTCCTGTGGAGCTTGTTTCCAGCAGAGCATGCATCGACCTGCAAATCTTACTGACATTATATCTCAGGTTCTGATTTGTGTGTTCTGTCTCCCTCTAGGCATTCTTACAAACACAGAAGCCCTGAGCAGCTCATCTCTTAGGGAAGAGTCTCAAGTCTTCAGTGTCCTTGTTGCTTGCAGGATAGATGGGGGCAGGAGAAAAGCTAGACATGGGGCCCCTATGTTCAGTTTTAGACTCTCAGTCCCATGTGCTTGGGGAGCACAAGTCCAGGCCTGTCTGGGCATTGCTGAGTCTCCAGGCAAGACTTACATTGCCTAGAAGACACTATGGCAACTGGAGAGCTAGAGTGATTAGGATGTCACAAGAGGCCAGAAGCTGCAGGTGCTTGGGGGAAGGGGCCGGACAAGTTTTAAACGTCTCTTTCACATCACTGCCTGATGGACAAGGGAGACTGGATTTCAGACCTTCTCCCCACCTACAATGGGTGCTGCCAAGGCACAACTCCAGGAGAGCCAGGTGAGAGCAGGAGTTAGCAGTTCCTATTTATAATGGGCAAAGCAGAATTTAAAAAACAAGCTCTTTAGTTTTTAAGATTTTTAAAAGAAACTTTTTTTACACAAACCAGAAGAAGAAAGAAGGGCACAAAAACGAATTATTTAAACCCCCTTTGCTGGTCATCTTTAATCCTGATCCTGCAAACCCGCAGAGTTTGGCTCTAGGCATTGAGTTGCCCCATTGAACTCAATAGGATTACTCACTAGTGTAAAGATAGCACATATGTAACTGGGGACCCAGTTAGGGGGGAGAGAGAGAGAGACTTAGGCTGGTGTGAGGAGCTGGGCTGGTAAAATACGTATAATACAAACAACCAGATCCCCTGTCTCCAGTCACATTAATTGACCATCATTCTCTACAAGACAGTAATTGTGCCTCCAAACGGTTAAAGACGTTGAAGTCGTTAGTAGTTTCTGTGATAGGAAGATGATTTGTGAGGGAAAATTCCATCTCTTCCCAACAGACCAGAGCTCAGAACCTACTTCCTTCCCTGTTTCAGGCCTGGTCTACACTACGCTGTTAAACCGATTTTAACAGCGTTAAATCGATTTAATGCTGCACCCGTCCACACTACACTGCTCTTTATATCGATTTAAAGGGCTCTTTAAATCGATTTCTGTACTCCTACAAAACGAGAGGAGTAACGCTAAAATCGATATTACTATATCGGATTAGGGTTAGTGTGGACACAAATCGACGTTATTGATCTCATTATTTTACAGTAGCTACCCACAGTCCGCCGCTCCAGAAATTGACGCTAGCCTCGGACCATAGACACACACCACCGAATTAATGTGCCTAGTGTGGACGCGCACAATCAACTTTATAATATCTGTTTTATAAAATCAGTTTAAGCTAATTCGAATTTATCCTTTAGTGTAGATGTAGCCTGAGTACCTTCAGCTAAAGTGCCATGCTGGCAAATAGGGGAGAGGTGACTGAGGCAGGACAAAGCATTCAGCAGCTATGGAGCAGTGTCTGATATGAACCTAGCAACGCCGCAGAGGTGCTGGCAGGCAGCCTTAGAGATGTAGGAGGAAAAGGAAAGTCCAGGGTCAAGGATAACCCCAAGGCTGTAGACCAGTGGTCTCCAAAGGGGGTGTGCAATAGGATCCTTGGGGGTGCGTGGCAGGAGAAGCGCTTCTTTTTTTTCCCCTTCTTCATCAGTTTGGGCAGAAGTCTGAGCAGTTTTATTTATTTATTTATTTATTTTTGCTTCGGCAGTTCGGGCGAGAGTCCAGGCGGCTTCTCCCCCCCCCCCTTTGGAGAAAATGGTAGAGCCGGCGGGGGCGGCATGCTGAACACTTTTTTACTGATAGGGATTTGCGATCAGAAAAGTTTGGAGACCCCTGGTGTAGACATTGGAGGCGCTGAGAGGTCAGAATGGAGGTAGACGATAGGGATAGAATTGGACTGGAGGAGAGCCTGTTCCCTTGGCAGAGGCACTTTGGTTTGAGAGTCCAGTACCAGGTGACATGGTCACATGACCCTGCCATGTCAAAGCCTCCCAGGAAGCTTCTCGGGAAGGTGGGAGATTAGCATCTTCGAAGTCCTATTGTTCTCCCTAATGGCCCATCCAGCCTGATTGCATTCTGTCTGGTGGGCATTCCCCAGGTGCAAACACTTTTGTACTTGATACATAGTCATACAGGCATACAAATAAGATAATTGTATTCAGCAAATCAGAACCTTTCCAGGGACACCTCACAGGACTTACTTTGCACAAAACACATCTCAGTTGTACTATATTTATATCATAACAATAGAAGACTATGAAGCGTAGTATTGCACCCACACTGGTGACCTGGAAAGGGTTCGTGAGGCTGGGAAGGGGCCAGTTAACCGGACAGGCCACTGCTGGGGGCAGTGAGGTGACCTAAGCACCCCCTGAGTGATGATGGAGCTCAGCAGAGAAGGAACAGCGGGGCTGGTATAAAACCAGGAAGTTGGCCCATTAAGGACCATCAGCTGTGCAACAGACCCATTGAGAGAAGGCAGATACGCCTTGTACTCAGCAAAGTATGCAGGGACTTGCCCATGTGACTCCAGACTCCATTTTGCTGTAATTTTCCACAGTGTGACAAAGAGGTTCTTACACCTGGAAAAGACTATAAAAGGCTGATGCCTCATCTCCATCTTGTCTTCAGTCCTGCTTCTTACCTCTGGAGGGACTTTGCTACAAACAGGCTTTGTTTGTAGGAAATGACCCATCCCAGCTGGGGAGGTACTCCAGAAACTTAATTTAAACCTACAGTTTATCCTATCACTGCTACAAGCGTCAACCAAAAACGTTGCCATTACTGTACGTAATTGATTCAATTTAACCAATTCTAGCTCTCATCTCTATCTTTTTCCTTTTATGAATAAACCTTTAGATTTTAGATTCTAAAGGATTGGCACCAGCGTGATTTGTGGGTAAGATCTGAGGTGTATATTGACCTGGGTCGTGGGCTTTGTCCTTTGGGATCAGGAGAACCTTTTTCTTTTACTGGTTATTGGTTTTCATAACCGTTCACCACATAATGAGTGGCGCTGGTGGGGATACTGGAGTGTCTAAGGAAATTGCTTGTGTGACTTGTAGTTAGCCAGTGGGGTGAAACTGAAGTCCTTTTGTCTGGCTGGTTTGGTTTGCCTTAGAGGTGGAAAAACCCCAGCCTTGGGCTGTGACTGCCCTGTTGGAGCAATTGGTCCTGAATTGGCACTCTCAGTTGGGTCCTGCCAGAACCAGCATCATTACACAGCAGGGAGGGGCTACAGTGAGGAAGACTGTGCTCACTTTCTGGTCATTAGAGAGGGCCAGGAAGAAAGCTAGCGGAAGAGTAGAAGCCCTTGGGATCCAGGCCCTGAAGGAAGGTTTACCCAGAAGGACATTGAAGAAGAAGCCTGAGAGAAGACAGTGTAGGAAAAGGCCCAGGAGAATGGCAGCAGGGTTTAAGACAGAGCAGACTGTGACTGCTGATTAGAAGGTCGCTGAGTTGGAACCTGGACTAGAGGACAGGCCAGGGTTACCCTACCAGCCCCTGGGGAAGTGGTACAGGCTGGACAATGGTGTTGAAGATGGCCTGAGACAACTTGTGTATTGAGACTTTGATGCCCCAGAAACAGGAGAACACGTAGTGCCCTGGCCAGAGTGCAGTTATACGAGAGAGCACTGCATGTCCTGGAGAGCGAGCGAGGATACAGCATAAGAAACTCACGGAGGGGGCAGCAGACCTTGAGTGGAGTTAATCCCCAGATGTGGTCACCAGACGGCACCTGGCAGTGGGTGACATCAGGTGCCCTGTAACTTGGTGCAATGCAGAAAGCTTTCCCTTATGTCCTCCCTTCTGTGAGCCCCACTGGCAGATGCCTCACCTGTAACATTCTTCTAAGTCCTATCGTAACCAGCTCCCCGCTGGCACATGTGCCATTTCCACGTGTTTGTTCGTATCACTGCTGGATTCTGCAGCCCTTCAGTGAGAGCCCATGGAGTGCCTGGTTCCACCAGAACCTGCCAAAGTGTAGCTGATCCTTGGGCCACCCTGCTTCTGTGTGAAGAGCAGCAATGGTTACCTTTTCCAAATCGCTCCAGTGACTGAGGAGCCCAAGGGCATTGAAAGTCTTGGGCTCCTGAATACCATTTGAAAAAGTGAATTAGGAACCTAAGTATCTTAGGCACTTTGGAAAGTTTGACCCCACATCTTTCTCCCACCCACTGTGGGACACATTTGTACGTGCCGGCTAAGCTGGGTCTGTCAGTGGGAGTAAGTCCCTCTCCTGTAATTTGTAACCTCACCCCTCCTGCCTGTACCTATGCAGAAGAGTCCCATGGAGAAAAGTCTTTGTGGAGCAGCACCACGTTGAAGCAGTGGTGGCTGCACCACATTGGAGGCTCTGGAATTGCCAGCCCTGGTGTGGGTCAGAGCTCTTCGCTATGAGGGAATCGCTTCTGCTGTGACTTGATATTCAACCACCAGTTGTGTAGTTGTAGCCCCACAGCCACCAGCGCACTGGCTCCACACGCAAGCTGGGATCTCAGTGATGTGGCCTCTTAGTGCCAGGTGGAGCTGCTGCTGGAAGTAGCCATTGACCATGCCAGGCTTACAGGTTGTCCAAGAAGGGTCCTTGAAACTGGGAGCCAGATTCACCCGTGGTCAGAGTGCCCCTCTCCTGCCTTCACTGGCCTTTCCCCAGGGCTGAGGTTGGCCTGGGAGGCTTTGCACTCAAATCCCAGCTCCACTGTGCTGTTGCCTCTGGACAGGGCGTCCCTAGGTGCCAGTGTAAGGGGTGCTCTGTGGGAGTGCCTGGCATTTCAGAAAGTGGGTTTGGCCAGAGCTGGCTGCTTCTCCAGTTTCTGTGCATGCTGAGGGACCCGGCCAGGCTGTAGTGAGCTAACACAACAGAAGAATCCTATGGGTTCGACGGTGCAGAAAGAAGACACCCAGGAGGAGCGAGCCCAGTCAACGCCCCCAGCACTCCATGCACACCTCGGGCACTGTTTCTCACAGCCTGACACCAGTGAGATGGTAAACTGGCCATTTCAGAGGTGACTTGATGAGAGAGGCAATTCCAGGAAGGTTATTGCACATACGTTTGAGCTCTGCATCAGAGCCCGCGTGACTCAGTGGACAGAGCGCTGGCCTGGTTTTTGGGAACCCAGCTTCTGCTCCTGGCTCTGCCACAGGCCAGCTGGGTGAGCAGGTCACTTCCCTCCTCTGTCCCTCACTCTCCCCAGCTTAGAAATATCTGCTGCTTGTGTGAAGCGCTGGAAGTGAAACCCGTGTGTAGGAGAGCTCGGAATAGTTGGCAGGAGACTGGTCACAGCTTGCCCCAGTCCATGCCCTCTTACCTTGTGTGCTGTGATGCTGAGGCCCTGCACAGACTCTGATCTCTCTAACTCAACCAGGGGCTCAGGAGGCGTTGATTCTTAAGGGCATCTTGCATTTCATTTTTTCCTCTTCAAACAGTAGGGTATGGCCGTAGTGGAGATAGGTGTCTGCCCCTGGGGGAGGGGGAGGGGGAGAGGGAGTGAGTTTCTGCCTTGGTGCTGGGGAGAGGAGGGAGGTGTGGGTGCCTGCCATTGGGGAGGGGAGGGGAGGTGGGAGTGCGTGTCTGCCCCTGTGAAGCTCTGTGCACCTTGTGGTGGGTGTGGGTCACGGCTTTGCCCCGGTCTGGCTGCTCCTGGAGTTCTGGGCAGGGTTTGCGGGAGCAGAAGGAGCTATTGTTTTGGGAGGGATTGATGGGGGTAGGGGGGCATAGCCTGTTCCCTTAACTTCTCTATGGTGCTATTAACTCCAGGGGAGTCTCCATGCACTTGCTTGCTCAGCCAAATCCTCTCTGGAGGGAGACCTAGGAGACAGACCACAAGCTTTCTGGGGGAATGAACAACCCCATGATGGTCTCCGAGCTGGTGATCTCCATTCTCAGAGAAGTCATTTCAGTTTACAAGGCATGTTCCTTGAATGTATTGTTTATTTGGTCAGCGACTGTCCCGGAGGCATTCTGGGCCATTCCTCATTGTTAGCCCCCGAGATCCAGAGCAGCCATCAGAACTGGAGTATGCCACCCCAGAGCAGTGGACCCCAAGCCAGGCCACCTTGCATGAGCTCAGCACTGGTGAGCCGCCGCCCCACAGCCTCAGTCCAAGCAGAGAGGGCTTGGAGCATGGGGTGGAAGGTGCTGCTTTCCCCTGAGGTCAGTCGAGCTGCCCTGGGCTTTCCCCGGGGCAGCAGCCACCACTGCCCTGAGCCTGGGTCTCCACATGTCCTTCCTCTGCGTGTGTGAAAACACTTGCCCTTCTGTCTGTCAATTGCTTGCTACAGCACCAAACGCAGGGTGCCTTCCCCCCTCCCTTCCCAAAGGGCCCCTCAGCTGGGCTCTGGGCTGGATCCTTTCTACACCAGAGGGAGACACAGCACAACTCTTGTCCTGTGCACCCTGCTAGCCCCAGAGGGATGCCTGGCTGACCCTTCCGACCTGGCCAAGTGCGTAAGGAGCAGGCTGTTCTGGCTGAGGGCCACGTGTGGGAGCAGGGGACGTGGCTAGGAATCCTGATGTTGTTCCAGGCTCACCGTGTCCCTGAGAGCCGCATGTGTTGGACTCAGGCCAGAAACAGATTTTCTCTGCAGGCGCTGTCCCTTTCCCCATGGCCACAGGACATCTGCATGGCCCCTGACGAGGGGCCAGAGCCAGGCCTGCATTTGCAGCAGAGTGGCTGTTTCAGGAATCCTGGATCAGGTTTCATCCATTCTGCACTGGCAGCCTGTAAAGTGAAGGATTAGCTTTAAATTAGCCTGTTGATTTGCAAAGCTCTTGTCAGAGAGGGGGATTTGACTGTCTGCAAGGCCTCCCATGGATCCTGCTCCTGGTAGGTGTCTGTGTTCTGAGGGACCTCCTGTCACAGGGTGTGGGGGAGTCAGGGCCCTGCACCCCCCATTTCCTGCGATTCACCGGGACTCTCAGCCAGCCGGTAACACAGAAGGTTTATTAGACAACAGGAACACAGTCCCAAACAGGACTTGTACGTACAACCAGGGCCCCTCAGCTGAGTCCCTCTGGGGGCAAGGAGTTTAGAACCCTGACTTGAGGTTCCCTGCCTCTTCCCTGCCAGCCCAAAAACTGAAAGAAACCTGTGACAAAGTGGGACTGTGAATACTGTGTGGGTGCCTCAGTTTCCCCTATGCATTTTTTAAGTCTCCAGTGTGCATAAATGGCCGACACTCTGTATCCTGGCAACAAATGGCCAGGGCCCTTCCCCCCTGAAAGAGAATAGCTAAAGGTGAACAAAGAGGTCAGGTTAGCTCCTGGCCCAGGAACTCAGCAGAGAAGGAGGGGCTGGAGGGGGTTTCAGTCTGGAGCTGGCTGGGGACGAGGAGTGAAGTGCTGACAGGGTTGTCTGGCTCACTGGGCCCCCGAATGGACCTGGCTGAGGGGTCCTGTTCTCTGTACCTACAAGCTGTTTTAGACTGTGTTTCTGTCATCTAATAAACCTCTGTTTTGCTGGCTGGCTGAGAGTCACATCTGACTGCAAAGTGAGGGTGCAGGACCCTGTGGTTTCCCCAGGACCCTGCCTGGGTGAGCTCGCTGTGGGGAGCGCACGGAGGGGCAGAGGATGCTGAATGTTCCAAGGAGAGACCCAGGAGGTGAAGCCGTGTGAGCTTCTTGCCCTGGAGACACTTTGCTCCAAGGGAGAGGAGGCTCCCCAAAGTCCTGCCTGGCTTTGTGGGGAGCAGTTCCAGAACAGCACCCAGGGACTCCATGACACGCCCCCCCAGCCAACTACCTCCACTCCCCCCAGCTCCTCCTCCAGTCTTTGTCCATTTCCCGGGCAAAGGTGTCACCTGGATCCAACCCCCCTCCTGGTTCTCATGTTACATACTCAGGTTTCTGGTCTCAAGGAAAGTCTCCCTTCCCCAGTGCAGACAGTCCCAGCAAAACTCCCCTGCAATCTTCCCAGGTCAATACTCCCCTCTCCCTGCTGCGTCACAGGCACCCACATAGTATTCAAAGAAAACACGAACTTTCCCAGTTCATCACAGCTTCCTTCTGCCAGAGCCCCCTGTCCCCACTTCAGTGCCCTCCCTAACGCCATTCAGCCAGTGTGCAGCCCCCTGCCTCCGGCTCATTGCTGCTTTGGCTATGCTCGTACTGGCCTGGCAGCCACGATCGGTATTCTTTCCCTGAGACAGGCTCTCAGGATCGTCACACGCCTGGGCCTTGCTGTCAGAGAGAAACTCTGTGTCTATGGTAGAGGAAATGCCCTGAGAAGAGGCACAGCCAGGTTTTAAACATCTGGGCCTGTCCCTGAGGATGGAGCTCCTCCAGCTGCATGGTGGTGGTGGAGGTCCCTGGCTTGTAGACAGCTGCATAGGGAATCGGGCTCATTTCTAGGCTGGCTCTCCGGAATGCATTCGTGGCATGGCGGAGTGTCTGCCTTGCTGCTGCCTAAGGCAGGACGTGTGTCGGTGAGGAAGGTTGAAAGGCCAGTTTGTTAGCTGGTATTGGAAGGTGCTGGCGTGAAAAGATTGTGCAGGCAGAGCTCAGGGCGGCTGCTGGCGGGAGGTGAGTGTGGGGTGCACACATGCACACTGAGCAGGAGAGTGACTCACTTCTCGTCTCTTCCTTTCAGTCCTGGACGCACAACATCCAACGAGAGAAGGAGTTCCTGCGGAAGCTGGTGAAAGCCCGAGTCATCACCGACCTCACCAGTGGAATCTGAGTTGTCCCAAACCCCGCGTCGGAGGGAGGCGAGAGACGCATGCTACAGCCAAGGAAGCAGGCAGTGGGAGAGCCACACAGGAATCCCAACTCAAAGGAAACACAAGAAATGCACAGGTGCTCTGCGAGAGACTTCCCGGATCTCCAGTTGGCACTAGTGCTGCACCTGCTGCATCCCTCGTGGGGCTGGCAGGGGAGAGCTGGGGGTGGGGCTGAGGGCGGGTTTTTGACCTCAGCTCTGCAGATAGAACTTTTGTGTCTAGAATTCACTGGAAAAGCCTGAGGAGAGACGGGAAGACAGGTCAGTGACACACAGCAGAGCGTGCCAAACAGGAGCGGTGCTGGCTGGGGCAGCACTGCCTGAATGTACAAAGTAGTATTTTTAAAAGAAATGTTGAATCATGCTAATAATATCATGGTACAAAGCGAAGACTGCCTTGTGCCCACCTCCAGCAGGAGCCAGGCCTCCCCACACGCAGCCCGCAGCTCCTGGCCTCAGTCCTTGCCCTGGGAAAACAACTCCGTCCATGACTTCACTCCTGTTGGTGCTGCTATAATTTAAAGGGACTATGGCCTTCTGCTGTTCTCCACCCAGGCTGGTGTGGGAGCTGAGCATGGGTTTATTTTTCTGCACTTTCCTTGCTTCCTGCATAGGAGCTGGAGCTGCCATTTATCCAGCTGCATTTTCCACAGCTGTTTGCCCCACCCTGGCTCTGCCTTGACCTGAGCTGGAGCCAGGAGCCAAGTGCCTCCTCGGCCTTGTGTCCTGGAGGAGTGGCAGACAGGACCCTGCCTGGTGCTGAGGGACGTTGGCCGGGCAGCGCGCCGTGGGCAGGTGGATCTCTGTTCAGTGGTACCAGGGTTTCTCAACAATGTCATACTTTATTTTTATGTGGGGAGAGAGATAATTTATTTTGAGGGAAGTCAGAGTTCATGTTGCAATCCAAAGCTTCACAGTGGTCAGCAGCAGACAGCTACAGCGGGGTTAATTTTATGTTCCACACCTGGTCTTGTTCCCTGCTAATGACTCCTTGATGATGGACCCCCCTGGCAAGGGGCAGGGGAGCGACCTGACTGGAAACCTTCACTTCTCGTTTCCTCTCCGGGCATTTCACTTTTTATTTCCTGGCTGCTCCCATGTGGCTGGGCCGCTGCTCTCAGCGGGGTACAAGTGTGTCCGTCGCTTTGCCAGCGTGGCTTTGGCATGCAGTATTTGCACATTTGGGTTCTGTCCCTTCTGCAGAGAAGGTGGCAATAGACTGAGCAAAGCAACCGGCTGGGTGAGGCGAGAGCTGGCCTCAGTTATTCTGTGTCTGTGCAGAAGAGGGGGGCACTTGGGAGGGGATGGACGCTGAGCGATGTAACTAACCTTTCCCTCCTGTACTGTAATGTGAATACATCAGGCTGTGCTATGCGGCAGCGTGTGCTCTGGATCTGAGCCTCAGGGCAGAAATGGACTGGCTACTGGTCTGGGATAACCTGGCCCCACTCTTCTTCTCCTGCCAGCTTCACTTCTTGTGCTGGTTGATTTGGGTGCTGGAGAGGAGGCCGTGCAGAGGTCACAAACCCGAGGCAGAGAAGGTGCCGTAGGGGTCCCTGTAATTCGTTTCCAGAAGGGTCAGGGTCTTGCTCTGGATTGCAGAGCGAGAACGCGGGTCCAGGATGTGTAACTAACCCAGGACAAGGGGCACGTGAAGCAGACCAAAGCCTACAGCTCATCTCCTGCTCCTCCAGCCTTTCCTTGGGCAGGGCCCGTAAATGTGGCGAGGGAGGTTTGCCAGCGCAGGACATGCTGCCTGGGTCAGAAGACAGAACCAGCAATGGGCGAGTTGAGCTGTGTGAGGGGCTAGTGCAGTAGGCGCTGTCACCTGCAGGGGGTAGAGGCGATGCCTGGCACAGGCCTGGTGAAACATGGCGTTGGGTGCTGGCATGGGCTGCCCTCGGCAGTGCTGCACTTCTGTGCTCGCGGGCACGCGCTGCCTGCTCAGATCAGTGCAGGGGAAATGAGCCATCTCCTTGCAGCTCCCACTCTTGGGACAGCACCTCGGCTTTGTGTCCGGGCCGCTCCCAGCATGTATTCTCTGAACAGCTTGCAGAGCCCTGGCCCTGCTCCAGTCCCTCAGAGACAAGGCAGCTGGGGGTCCTCTCCTGCTCCTCTCTGGAGGTTGGGTCTGTTTGTCTAAGCCTCCCTGCTTCCTCTTTTGCCTCTGGCTCTCAGTCCATCCCTCCCCATGCTGCTGCTCGAAGGAGTTTGCAGGACACTGAGCTTGTGCTGTGGTGGGAGCTCGTTTGAATATTCTCCTGAGTTGTTTTTCCTGTTCCATTCAGCCCAGGGATTGTGTTTCAGTAAATGTCACACACACAAGTTCACACTACATTTCCCAATCATCCAAAGCAACTCTGGTAGGTGGGGCAGAGTCCCCAGCCCAGCCCTCCTGCTCCCTCCGCCTGCCCTGCTCAGAGGGGCTCAGGGCAGCTCCAGGTGCATCCTCCCTCCGCATGTGCTACAGCAGAGTGGGAAGCACTCGCCCTGGGAGCTTGGGAGGTTTGTCCACGTGCTCTCCAGGCCGGACCAGACTCACTTCCCTCCTTCTGTCACGTCAGTGCCGTTGTTGTTACCTTTGCGGTAGGGCAGGTCCCACCAGCTGGGGAGTGCAGGTGCAGAGAGCTGGCTCAGGGCCCGCAGTGGGCACTGCTGGCCAGCCAGCCACAGGAGATGCTTTCCTCACACCTGTGCCAGGCAGGTGGCAGTGGAGCAGAGGAGAGGAGCTGCTTGTATTACACAACAGGCTTGCGTGCTGGACCCCTTCCCTCCCTCAGCGATTGTCTGACTTCTTGTATTACACCGGCCATAGCACATCCTCAGACCAGTTCCTGCTGCAACCAGGGCAGCTCTTTGCAAAACGTCCCCTCTAGATGTGCAAGTTGCCAGGCCAGGGATGTGAGGAAGGAAAGTGACTTCCTCAGCTGGGTCACCTGCATAGTGCCCTGCTATTGATCCTTCTCAGAGCGGTGATCAGTCCCCCAAGACCTCTGCTGCTCTGGACTGTGTAACGACGCTGGCCCCTGATCCTTTCAGTGCTGGAGCAAACCAGCCGCAGCCCCGGTATGTGTGCGAGGAAGGGGCCCCAGGGGAAGTTGCCCCTCAGCGTGGTTCTAAATGGGTTTTGTGAGCGATGCTCATGCACACCCTTCCTGCCACCTTCAGATCCCTTGATCCGTAACAGGTGCAGACACTGGCAGACTGTAGCCCTGCCAGCCTGCCCTGCTCCCGCCCGGGCACTGCCGCTGCGCTGCTGCTGATTCAGATCAGCGTAATGCTGAGCAGCCCCAGTCATGGGCCTGGGCTCCATTATGGTAGGTGCTGGACAAAATGAATAGAAGGACAATCCCTGTCCCGATCTAAGTGAAGCCAAGAGACAACGGATGGATATGGACAGACAAGGGAGCACAAGGAAACAGAGACATGGGTCAGCATGAGCGGCCCTGGACTCAGCACACCCCCCATAACTGTTGTCAGGTTGCTTGTCAATGTCACGGCAAAGAAACGTTTTAAGGGGGACTTTGCCTATGCTCATCGCTACAGGAGTGAGCATTATGCCAGGGCTATCCCCATACAGGCCTGTGCCCACTGTCCCTGCGGCAGTCAGGACTAAGGGTTTTCTTCTCCTTTCCTCTACCCACTGCTGTGCTGCTAGCTTGCTGGTTCCCATACTTCTGAGTCCAAGTCCCCTTTGCTCTGTTCTCACTGCGGCTGGAGCTGGCTGTGCACAGTACCGGTGCAGTGCGATGCTCGGAGGGCCAGCAGCATGGAGCTGGGTGCTGCATGAAGCATTTCGAGTCAGATTGGCCCTTTGAGCTGCTGGCCATGTGCTCTGTGACCCATCTATCTGTCAAGGTGGCCTTTCTGATAGCTAGAACATCAGCCAGAAGAGTCAGTGACCTGGGAGCAGTTACAGCGGGTCCACCGTGTACTCCCTTCTATAAAGAAAAGGTCAGAATCATATCCAGGGTGGTTTCATGAGAGCCAGGTAATCCAGGCTGGTGCAAGGAAGTTTCGCGTCCTAGGCGAAACTTCCACTTGCACCCCCCAGCTAACCTCGCCCCCCCACGGCAGCTAATTCAGCTCCTCACCCGGGGACCCCCCCCCACAGCAGCAGCTCCCTCCCCCAGCGACAGCTAACCCTCTCCCCCGGCCCGGCCCAGCTGTGGCGAACTAACCTGGGGAGACTTCCCCCTTCCCCCCCGGGCAGCTAACCCTGCCTGGGGAGACTTCCCCCACCCCCGGCAGCTAACCCTGCCTGGGGAGACCTCCCCCCGCGGAAGCTAACCCTGCCTGGGTAGCCCGCCCCAGCTCACCTCGGCTCCACCTCCTCCACTGAGCACACCGGCTCTGCTCTAATTCTCCTTCCCGCCCAGGCTTGTGGCACTGATTGGAGGAGACAGAGCTGGGCTGTGTGCTCAGCGGAGGAGGCAGAGTGGAGGTGAGCTGGGGCGGAAAGCGGTTCCCCTGTGCGCCCCCTCTCATTATTGCGGGCAGCCCTCCCCACGCACCCCCCCCAGCGCACCTCCACCTCCTCACCTGAGGGGGCTTTTAAGCTCCCCCAACCACTAGGCGCCCTAGGTGGCCGCCTAGTTTGCCTAAATGGTTGCACCAGCTCTGAGGTCATCATACTTTTTCCTAAACTATATGCCTTGGAATAGGAGAGATCTCTGCAGCCTCTGGACTTCCCGAGGGCTTGGCTTTTTATCTGCAAAGAACAGATATTAGAAAGGCACCTAAGCGATTTGTCTCCATAGCAAAGTGATCAAGAGATCAACCTATATCAATGCAGAGACATTTGAAATGGATCTTAGTCTATGATTCTATAACAAAAGGCAATATAACCCATCAGGGCTGGAAGGGAGCTCAGGAGGTATCTAGTCCAACCCCCTGCTCAAAGCAGGACCCATCTCCAGACAGATTTTTGCCCCAGATCCCTAAATCCCTCAAGAATTGAGCTTACAACCCTGGGTTTAGTAGGCCAGTGCTCAAACCACTGAGCTCTCTATTAGCTGGCAGCCCCCCAGAAGGGATAAAAAGGGCAAGCTACTTCAGCTGCAGCCCTGAGAGACGTACTCATGTTTGAGGTATGTAGGGCAGTGACTTGGAGCTCTTTGCATGCCTTTATGAGACATACACCCTGGAACACTCATCAGCTATGGATACGACTGCGGGGACAACCATACTGCAGGCAGCTATCACTTCTGTATTCTTGCACCCACCATCTGTTTGACTATTGCTTGTTAATCTTCCACGCATGGAATACAATAGGGACCATCGCTCGAAGAGGAGGAGGCTACTTACCTGCAACTGGAGGTTCTTCAAGACGTGTGGTCCCTGTCTGTATTCCACTGCCTGCCCTTTCTTCCCTCTGCTGTGTAATCATTACACTACAGCGAGAATGGGAAAGAGGAGGTGCCAGCCTACCTGCCCTTTATGCCCTCGGCTGGGAGCAGAGCAGAACTACAGCACGTGCCGGCCAACGGACACTGCTTGCGTCAGGCGCGTGGTGTGCATGCGTATCCCAGGCATGGAATACAGAGAGGGGCCACACATCTTGAAGAGCCTCCAGGTACAGACAAGTAACCTTCATGGATTTGCTGAGCTCTCATCTGTGCCCAGTGTAGATGTGATGGGCGGGAGGCACAGTTTGCCCTGTCCTGTCTCTGCATTTCCCTTCTCATTGCTGCTCACCAGCTTCCTCTGTGACTTCTTGAGACTCCCATCTCCTGTGAGATGCTGTCAGAGACCCACACACACAGGTTGTGACCTTCCCACCTCAGTGCAGGTGCTGGGAGGGGAAGGGAAGTGCAGAGATGGGACATGGCACCAAAGAGGGTTGAGTAAAGGTCTGTTAATTGGCATTTACCCAACTGTGATGAGAGCTCTTCTTAACTGACATACTGACCAGGTGCTCAGGGAAGCCACCGAGAAAGGGATAGGGCCAATGGATGATTTAGTTGGGGATTGGTCCTGTTTTGAGCAGGGAGTTGGACTAGATACCTCCTGAGGTTCCTTCCAGCCCTGATATTCTAGGATTCTATGACTGCTTCACAACACCTGTGAATGAGAGCAGAACCAGCCAGAACCCAGTGTTCACTGTGCATAGTCTGCATGAAAGCCAGCGGTACAATCAAAGCGCTGCAGAGACACTTCCTTTGGTATGAATGAGCAACAGTCCCTTACCTTGACCCCTTGATTGTCCCACGCTGCAGTTGCTCACGCCAGAGGCTCAGTGGCTCTTTGTATTTTACCCAGGTGAAGTATTTGAGCTCGTGGAGTTATTAAAATAGTTTTAGTTTCTATTTTTTGAATTTCCCCTGTAGGCACAGAGGCCTTGTAGAGAGGGCAGAACTTTTGTGGGCTTCTCCATGGCTTGTGTCCCATCAATTCAGTCATATCCCAGAAGCAATAAAACGATCAAACTAGCCCAGTGGGTCTCTTCATTCTGCTCCTTGGTCTCCCTCCTGCCCTCTCCTAGAAGAGGTGTTGGGGGGAGGACTTGCCTGCTGTTTGCCTGTAACTCTCCACAGGTGTTGCCTCTGTATGTTTATTAACCCTTAAAGACCTGCATGAAAAGGTAACTATAGGACACTACTCCAAGAGTGCAGTTCACTCCTGCACCTGCTGTCCCGGATTCCGTGCCTGCTTGTCATTGGCATTGCATGGAGAGACCACGGGCGTTCCCCTGCAGCACCAGCACACTTGGTGCGTGGGGAAGATGGGCAGGATTTTAATTGCAGCCAGCAGCAAGCGTTTCACCTAGTGCTGTGGGACCCAGGCCTGCTGGGTACCAAGGAGAAAGTGGTGGAAGAACCAGCAAGAGAGCCGTCCCGGAGAGAACATTTCTAATCACCCTCAGCAGCGGTTGGTAGCCATGCAGAATCTGGGCTTCTTTTAGGGGTGTCCTTGCCAAGGTACGAGGCTGCAGGAGAATGAGATTGGTGAGGTCTGTACAGCCGGACGTGCTGCTGCTGGCAGGGCACATTACACACACACACAACCTGCCAGCCTGTGCTTCCTGGGAGGTGCGTGAGCACTGGGCCATGCCTCCGGCTCACATGAGCTGCTGCTAATGGTGGCTCTGATGCCTGGGTTCTCCAATTCCACTTGTAACCCAGGATGCACTTCCAGAGGCTGTTGAAATGCTTTGACACCTGGTGCAAAGTCTGAGTCCTGCTAGTGTCTATCGGGCGTGGGTGGGAGGATTTGGGGTAAACGGCCCACATAGGATTCTGAGCCACGCCACACGAGGTATTGTACAGCACTGAGCTTCTTCGCAAATGTTACTGGGGAGCGGGGCCCGACGGTGGCCATGCCTGAGCGTTTTTCACCTCACCTCCAGCCACCAACTGCTGCTCCTACCTCCTCTGCAGGCTCCATACCAGCATCACTGTTCTTGGGAGCACGAGTAACAGCAAAGCCTGGCTGAGGGGCCTGTCCTTCCTCCCACTTCCGAGAGCTGCCCGAGTGCCCAGCTAGCAGCTTAGTGGGATATAACCGAACCAAAGCTGCTCCTGCGATGCTCTAGTGCAGACGCCGCCCTGCCAGCCCCGGTCCATGTGGTGACTTTGTGTTCCTGACTGGCACAAGGCCTGGCTCGCCTGTAACCACACACACAGTAGCAATGGCTGGGTCGGGAGCCAATTAGCCCAAAGGAATACAAGACTAATTAGGATGAATTAACATTTGAACAGCACTTTGAAATGCGAACACGCAGCATGAGGCTGCTGTTCACAGTGTGTTTGTGGCTGCCTGCCGATGGGCACTGTGGAACCCAAAGCAGCTCCGCGTGGGTTCCTTTCTATGGAGAAAGAGCCAGATGACCTAGCTTAATAGAAGAGCTGTGCCGTCCCTGCCTCTCGCTAGGAATCGGGCCGCTTGCCTGATGCGAACATGCTCTGGGTGTGTCTTCCTTTTTGTCATGCTATTGCCACAATGACAGCATCACCTGTGTTGGGGGAGCCATGGGAAGGCCAGAAGATTTGTATTCTCGTGTTTGTGATGAAGAGAAAGACACACGGCAAATCCAGCGGTAATGCAGGACACACCTGCTTAGCCCACATGCCCATGTCACGAGGAGTGTATGGCTGGAGAAACAGGAGGTGGTGAGTTAATGCCCTTCAGCGGAGCTCCCTGATGGTGAGCATCCACAGGGCACGCTAGAGAGAGAGACAATGGGAAGGGGGCACAGGGACCAGTCCCCCAAGGGCTTCCTCTTCCTAAAGTGTTAGCACAAATAGCAAAATGATACTAAAAAGGCTTTAGCCCCCTGGAAAGGCAAACCCGGGGCAGGCTCAGGAGTCTCTTCTTACTGACCTGCAGAGACTGCAGATGCTGGTTCTCCAGGGAGCACTGGCAGGAGGAAGCAGATACAGATTTTGCAAGCACAGGAGCCAGTCGGTATCCTGCTGAAAGGAGGGATAACTCTCCAATTCAGAACAGGACCTACGGGGGGGGGGGGGGGGGGGAGGAAAAGCAAAAAAGAGCCAGTTCAGATCCTTTGAATACATGCTTACGGGGGCAGTGTCCAGTTTAGATCAACCACCAAATGCAACCCCTAAGAAAGGCAAAGAGGGGGAATCAGAGTAGACATCCCCCTCACCAGCCCCAAACAGAATCTTACATTCCTCTCAACGCTGCCTTGATAGATACCAGAATGGCCACACAGGGTCAGACCAATGGTCCATCAAGCCCGGTCTCCTATCTGCGAACAGGGGCCACTGCCAGGTGCCCCGGAGGGAATGAACAGAACAGACCAGTCACCAAGTGATCCATCCCCTGTCATCCATTTCCAGCGTCTGGCAGTCAGAGGTTTAGGGACACTCAGAGCACAAGGTTGTGTCCCTGACCATCTTGACTACTAGCCATTGTTGGACCCATCCCCCGTGAACTTATCTGGTTCTTCTTTTAACCCTGTTATACTTTTGGCCTCCACAACATCTCCTGGCAACGAGTTCCACAGATTGACTGTACGTTGTTTGAAGAAATACTTCCTTATATTTGTTTTAAACCTGATGCCTATTAATTTAATTGGGTGACCCCTGGGGCTTGTGTTTATGTGAAGAGGTAAATAATACTTCCTTATTTACTTTCTCCAAGTAGGAAGGGGAGTTCTCACGAAAACTTAAGAGGTGGAACAAGGTGGCTAAGAAACCTTAGAATTAAATGAGTCTAAATCAGAGTTTGTTTCCCTTCCTAAGGTCAGTGCTGCACTGACCTCCCTAGCTAAGGACACAGCAATACCTACAGAGGGAGACTCAAGTCCTGGGAACCCCACAGACCTGAGGATGGACATACCACTCGGGACACACTTTGAGACACCTGCACATCTCCAAGACCTTCCACTGAATCCACACGCTCAGTCTGAGCAGTATAGACCTGGATGGATGGTCCGTCTGACTCTGTCCCCCTCAGATGCAGAAAACACCTCGGTCTGGGGCTGCCTTCAGTTCAGACTCTTCTTTGAACGTCCTCAACAATAATCATGGGCTTCAGTACTGCTACCTGGTGGCATGTGTAAGGCAGATGTCCAGACTAAGTGACTTCGGCATCAGTTAGTATTCAGGAGGGAAATTATATGGGGAATCGATGGATGAAGTGGTGTCTGACTTCTTAGATAAAGAGAAAATGACTCTGGCTGCTGCCCAGCCCCACAGTGGAGAATAAAAGTTCCTGTTGCAAACCCAAGCAGTCTTTTTAAGGCTTCCAAGCCAGCAGTTTAGCAGACTAAACGATTCCAGCTACTCCAGGTGAAGGTGATCTAGAACCAGAGGTGGCTGCTCCAGGGGGTAACACATCTACTCAACTGTCTGGTCCTCTCAGACACCCAGTGTCTCCTCCAGCATGCAGAGTGTTGGCCTCAAACCCCCTCCAACAAGTGGGTTCTGGAGATTTTCCAGAGAGAATGTGCCCTGGATCTCCTCTGTTCTCCTCCCAGATGTCACTGCTTAATGAGATCCCCCCTGGCAGCTATTGACAAAGGAGAGGGTCTGTTGTCAACAGGCAGCCCATTCGTCGATCTTCGTCTGTAAGTCTGACCGAGTGCTCTCCATTTCCCCCTCTGGATCCCAACACGTCCAGTTCAGGTCGTCACTCTTTGGCCTGGCCATGAACCACAGGGTAACTGCAGATGTTTTCCTGGTCTTCGCAGTGGCAGGCACGAAGGAATGGGTCAACTCTAGCCATTCCTTGACAACCTGTTGCTCAGAGCACCAGCCAGAGGCAAAGTAGCACAAAAGGACAACCTGGATCCTCAAGCACCACTGGTTTTTGTGTCCCTGAACTAGGAAAAGCACCACCTACCACACAGCACGAGCTCCCCTCAGCGGTGCTGTCCCCTAGGCCAATATGAAGATGCCCCTGCCTCCACTCTTCTTTTGTGCACTGATACAACCAAGTTACACATTACACTCAAGCTGCTTTTCGCTGCCACCCCTGTACCTGCTCATTCAAATAACGTGTCCTCACCCGTTACCCTGTGTCACGGAGTCCCCAGGCGATGCTCTGGAACTGCTCCCCACAAAGCCAGTCAGGACTTTGGGGAGCCTCCTCTCCCTTGGAGCAGACTCGTTCAGGGCAAGATGCTCACACGGCTTCACCTCCTGGGTCTCTCCTTGGAGCATTCAGCATCCTCTGCCCCTCTGTGCACTTCCTACAGCGAGCCCACCCAGGCGGGGTCCTGGGGAAGCCACAGAGCCCTGCACCCCCACTTTGCAGTCAGACGTGTCTCTCAGCCAGCCAGTAAAACAGAGGTTTATTCGATGACAGGAACAGGGTCTAACACAGAGCTTGTAGATACAGCGAACCAGACCCCTCGGGCGGGTCCATTCTGGGGGGCAGTGAGCCAGACCCCCAGGTCTGCACTTCACTCCTCATCCCCAGGCAGCTCCAGACTAACAACCCCCTCCAGCCCCTCCTCTCTGCTCAGCTCCTTTTCCGGGCCAGGAGGTCACCTGATCTCTTTGTCTCCAACACCTTCAGTTGGCACCTTTGCAGCGGAGGGGCCCAGGCCATCAGTTGCTAGGAGACAGAGTGCCAGGCATTTAGGTGCACTGGCCCTTTGCTCTGCGACGCGTGTTTCCCACTGACCCTGGGCAGCCCCCTATGTCTCTCCACTCCACCATCACCAGTCCATGCCTGCTGCTCCTCCTTGCAGCTTTTCCTCGGGCTCTTGCTCTCTCTCATGTCCTCCCGCTCTCTCAGGCTCTACTCCAATCCACCATCTCCGATCCCCCTGGTGGGGAACCCGATCGTGAAGACTCGTCTGGTTGGGGACCAGACTCTCGGATGCCTGCTGCTGCTCAGCTGCTCCAGATCCCTTGTAGCCCACTCGGTCAGGAAATCTGCTCCCTCAGAGTGGTCCTCGTCCAACTGCACATTAACTGTGCCTTGGTGAACTTCCCCATCGGTAACCTCCTTTGTGCACAGGATCACAATGTCCTTCTAAGGAGAGGATGATAGGCCATCACTTCACCGTTCCCAAGTGGCTCTGGACTCACAGGCCTACTTGTGCGCTCCCCCATGGTTATCAGGAAGAACCCTGGTGTGCAGCCCTTCTCGTGATCACCACCTCTTTGCCAGGGTCGAGCTGCACTCCTCCACCCCTGGACTGCTCCTGCATCCCAGGGGAACCCTGCTACTGCAAAATCCTCTCTTCCCAGGGTACAAGCGGCAAGTCCTCCGCCCCTGAGACTGCTCGTGCAGTCCTCAGGGGGACCGTTACTCAACAGTCTTCTCGCTGGTCCACCACTTCAGAGGTTAACTGCCCCCTGAAACCGTCCCTCTTGTTAGCCTTCAGCACGCCTGGTCCTCATTATCCCTCCTTTGTTTTACTGCCTCAGTCACTTACTGCAAGAAGCGCCATTCACAGGGGCAGTACATCTCCGCCGCTGCCACCAACTGTCACGGAGTCCCCTGCGATGTCTCTGGAACGCTCCCCAGCAAGCCAGTCAGGACTTTGGGGAGCCTCCTCTCCCTTGGAGCAGACTTGTTCAGGGCAAGACGCTCACACGTCTTCACCTCCTGGGTCTCTCCTTGGAGCATTCAGCATCCTCTGCCCCTCCGTGCGCTTCCCACAGCGAGTCCACCCAGCGGGGTCCTGGGGAAGCCACAAGGTCCTGCACCTCCACTTCGCAGTCAGACGTGACTCTCAGCCAGCCAGTAAAACAGAGGTTTATTCGATGACAGGAACAGGGTCTAACACAGAGCTTGTAGGTACAGTGAACCGGACCCCTCGGCCGGGTCCATTCTGGGGGTCAGTGAGCCAGACCCCCAGGTCTGCACTTCACTCCTCGTCCCCAGCCAGCTCCAGACTAGCAACCCTCTCCAGCCCCTCCTCTCTGCTCAGCTCCTTTCCCGGGCCAGGAGGTCACCTGATCTCTTTGTCTCCAACACCTTCAGTTGGGACCTTTGCAGCGGAGGGGCCCAGGCCATCAGTTGCTAGGAGACAGTGTGCCAGACATTTAGGTGCACTGGCCCTTTGCTCTGCCAGATACTTAAGAACTGCAATGGGGACACTGAGGCACCAACACAGTATTCAGAGAAAACATTAAGAACATTCCCAGTTCGTCACACTCTGCCGGTCCCTCTGGTCGTACAAGGGGCTGTCTCTCTGTGCTATCTCATAGGAATGTGCGTACGTAGTTACTGGAGAGCCCTGTGTGTTCGTGTACCGACCTCTCCACTCAGGACTGGGCTGACCTAGTCCTGCCAAAATCTGCTTTGGTCCATACGCTTAGTTCTGCCCAGGGCTCCAGCAAGGCCTGGGGAGGGGGGCGGAATCCACACAGCCTCACATGGGGGTTAGCTCTCAAGAGACAGAACAAATTAGCTGCTTTGGCCAGGACAGTCAGCAGCCTCCAGGACACTTCAGACCAGCCCCGATGTCCCTGCTGGGATGTTTGTATCACATGGAGGGTGCAGTCAGCTCGAGCGCACATGAAACCACTCCACTCCTTTCTGCAGTTCCCGTCTCCTCCCGCCAGGACAGTCCAACTTCCCCAGAGGTCCATAATGCAGAACTCACCTGTAGGCGAGCTGGACAGACCTGTGCTTGCACTGATACCAGCCGGGAGGGAGCGGTAGCTCATGTGCAGATGGTGAAGTCAACACAGGCAGTTTGGACAGCACGCGGGATGCAAACGCAGTATAAACTGGGTACTGCTCAGGGCAATTCCCTAGAGACTCTGCATGGGTGAACAGCTCCTTGGTCCTGATCATGACAGACAATGGCCAGTGCCGACAGGCACGATGGGGCGAGGGCCTCATCCCTGCAGAGGGAAGCCTGGTGGCTGGTGTCCTGGGCAGAACAAACCCTCCAGTCTCTGAGAGTGCTACATGTTCAAGGACAGAAAACCACTCTGGCCAAAGGCAGAGTGGAGTCTTAAACCAGAAATGTTTCAGTTCCCAGTGAGAAAAGTCAGGGTCCTACTGAGACCTATTCTCAGCACACACACTTCAAGCTCCTACCTGCCCCCAATCATCCATTCAGACTCCTCCAGATTTCACAAGCTGGACAACTCAGGCATCCCCAGATGCTGCCTTCAGTAGGAGAATGGTCTGCAGAGTGGGCTCCCCGTAGCAGAGGAGGAACTGAAAACTCTGTATCTACTCCCTTGTGATGCCTCCTTGAGGGCTCACCTCTGCAAAACCCTGTTGGGCACCAGGCCTGTGGGCCTTGTAGACACAAGAAAATAGGACAGTTTTCTTTGACTTACTGAAAATATCCTTTCTCTGAGTTAGAAAGCCCACAGCTTCCCCCTCGCCCCCCTTCTTTGGAGGCTGTCCCGAGCTGTGGGATAAAGAGTTCTGTTTGGTTTGTCCAATTGGCTCAGCAAGTTCTGCTCTGCAATAGGAATTGGTTATTGCAACACGCACAAGTTCAGTAAGAAGCGTGACGAAGTCAGGCCGGGTGGCTGCAGGAGGGTCTTGGGAGGCCGAGATGGGAGTCCTACAGTGTTAACGGCCCTTTTCCCTACATGCTGAGAAGGGGTTACCTCAGGTCAGTCAGGGACACCTGATTCCAATTAAGGGCTGCCTGAGGCCTTTAAAAACCCTTGTTTGGGCACAGAAGGGGGGAAGAGAGAGAGACAAGCTGCTGCCACCCTAGGGAAATGAGAGGCCGTGCTCCTTCCCATAGGGGAAACGGCCAAACCTGGGTGCCAACCAGGGGAAGGACTGACATCCAGGGTATCCAACAAGATGACACCCTGCTCCAGCAAGGAGGTGGCGAAAGGTACCCTCTGCCCCGGGTTTTTGTTTGAAAGACCGTTTCCCTTTTGTTTGGTGGAGGATCACCCCTTAGGCTGACCCTCAGGCCTACCCTGAAAATACGACCAAGGGAGCACAGAAGGGAGAAGGTAAAACCCTGCCTGGAGTGGGGCTCATTACCCCAGGCCTGCCATGGCCAGAGGGGGAGCATAAGTCTGGTGAGACGAAGGAGGTGCCCTTGCCACACGAGCTTCAGGGCACGGGCCTGTTGTCCTTTGCTACAGACACTGTCTCAAGTGGTGGCTCATCAGTGTCGCTGGTGGTGCCTTCCCTGGTCAGTGACTGATGGGTCTGGTTCTGCTTCCTTAGCTGTAGCCAGGCCGAGAGGACCTGTTCTGTGTGTCAGACTCAGTTTTTCTGGACTCCCTCTGACTTGGGTGTCCGGTTTCCATGACACTTTGCATGTAGGTAAATCTTGGTATAAGTCAGGGCACAGACTTCAATCTATGCAGGCTTTTGGCTACTTCTTTTCTTGATTCTCCATGTTTCTACTGATGGAAACCACCAGTGACTAACCCGCTCCCCCTCAGTTCCTCCGGACCCCCCAGAGACAGCCCCAGCTCACAGACCTTCATGACCTTTTACTTAAGGTTGCTCAAGTGCCCATCCTGCCCAGCAAGCGGCCGGGACTTGAGGTGCCGAGGTTAGCGGAGAGGCACATCAGCAGCAGCCCCAGCTCCCACGTGCTCCGACCCCGTGACTCCTCAGGTCACACACTCCTAGCACCGAGCCTGGGAGTCCTGCTCATGCACGTCCCCTGAGCTCCCTCGGCCCAATGAAGGCAGCCTTAGGTAGCCATGCCTGCAAGGTCACCAGCCACAAGGGGTTATTTATCCCAGAAAGCGCACAATTAATTGTAGGTTTTACCAACTCCAGGGTTTTTGCTGCCCCAGGCACATGCTTGGGACGCTGGAGCCTAGAGCCGGCCCTGTTACCAACCAGCTGGGCAAACCCCCATCAGGCATGGTCTAGGGGTACTTGGTCCTGCCTCAGCAGGGGCTTGGGCTGGCCCCACATTGCCATGATTCTGTTATGGGGGGGCAGTCATGGCTCCCCAAGCTCCCAAGGGAGCCCTTCATGTGTCCCAACTGGAGCCTCGGGGTGATGGATGGCCTGGCTCAGCCAGGCCCAGCTCCCTTTGCTGGTTGTGGAAGCGCTGCCTGAGAACTGAGGAGCTCCGGCAGCGAGGGAGAGCAGCTGCGAACCTGCCCAGGTGGGCTGGGGGCTGGGCCTGCCTGAGTGCAAGGGGCTGCAGGAGCAGCTTGTCAGGACGCTGCCCAGCCAGCCCCACAGCTGCAGTCTTTAGTTGGGTGAGGCCAGGGAGCAATTTTCTGGGTGCTTCTGCTCCCTCCCGCTGTCTCTCTGGCCCCGCTGCCCCCTCCACCTCTGCCAGGTCGGGGATTTGGCGAGGCAGGGATGTGGGGAGCAGCTGCTCCAGCTCGGCCTGTCTCTGACCAGCCCAGCCTCGCAGGTGCAGAAGGAGGGGCAGGAAACCTGTAATGAGCCATTCTGGGATCTGGTGCCTGGGGAGCCCCTCGGTCACCCCCCTCAGACAACCTAGCCAAGACGACAGGATCCGAGCTTTCTGTACTGTGAAACCAGGCTAATGCACTTCTGCCATTCTCATTAGCCATGTAAATGGCCAACGCTGCTGAGCCCTTGGTCTCCTTGAGAGCTTGTGGCAGTGTGTTGCACAAGTTAATTGTGCATTATGTGGAAAAACAGTGTCCCCCTTTAGGGGTCTCAGCTTGCTCCCTCTCCATTTCATGGGCTGTCCCTTGGACTGTGCATTACGCTAGAGGGTAAAGAGCTCCCAGCCTGTTTTATGGCCCTGCAGCATGGCCCCTCATTTGTCAGAGTCACTGAGCACGTGAGGTTACATTTAAAAACTGGGTTTTAACTGTTTGCACTAACAGTAATATCAGTGCTTTTAACTGACAAGACTCAGTTTCCCTAAGTGGTAATTGTGAGAAATCAAGTGTGGCTTCAGTAATGATATGGATCTAAGGCCCTTAGTGGGCCCCTCTGAGCACCTCCCAACTGTTACTGCCTGGCAGGGCCAGCTGTGGTCTCCACTGAAGCCCAGAGAAGCTAAGGGACTTGCCCAAGGTCACACACAGTCTGTGGCAGAGCAGGTCTCCGAAGTCCTCGTCTAGTGCCTGGCCTGCTGACACGTCCATCCTTTGCCCTCCCTTAAGTGAACAGCAAATTGCTCTGGTCGCTCTGGGGTGACTCCTGCTGCCTTCTCAGTGATCCAGCAGCTGCTCGGGTTTGGGGAGTGAGCGCGGGCTCGCCAGGGCTTGGACGGGAATTCAAATTGGCATCACTGTAACTGTGGCTTAATTCTTGCTCCTTTGGAAAGAAAAGTGGGAGCTGGTCTAATGCCAGACACATCCATCCTGACTATGGCCCCAGGAGAACAACTGTCCACCAGTGCCAGGGCCAGAGAACCCGTCAAAGGGTTACGCTGCTTGTGGTGTCGTCTTCACCCCACACCAGCCTAGAAGGGGTTAATGAGTCTGGGAAGGGGCCAGTTAGCTGGACAGGCCACATCTGAGAGGAATTAGGTGGCCTAAGTGATCCTGGAATGATGCTGGAGCCCAGCTGAGAAGGAGCTGGGAGGGCTGGAGCCAGGAAGCTGGCAGCAGAAGGGGCTGTAGTGTGGACACCTGTGCTCTCTAGCCTTAAGAGAGGGAAGGAGGACAGCGGGGGGACAGGAGCAGCGTTGGGTCCTGGCCCTGAGGGAAGGGCATGTCCAGAGGAGGTGGAGAAGGAGCCGGATGGAGGTGAAGCAGGAGCAGCTCAGGGAATCTGTAGCAAGGTTTGGGACTGTGCAGCCCTCGGCTGCTGGTTGTAGGTCTGTGGCTGGACCCTAGAGCAGTGGATGGGAAGTGGCCGACCAGGCAGTGGGGCAGGAGGCTGCATAGGACAGTTGTCCAGTGGAACTTTTATACTCCAGAAGGAAAACACGGTGATCCAGCCTTCAAGCTGAGCCACGAAGACAGAGCCCCCCGCGGCACAGAGTGAGGCGGCAGGGCCCACTACACCTGGCAGAGGAGGGGGTTGGACCTGGGAGGAGCTAATCCCCAGAGCAGCCAGGAGCTGGGGAGTGGACCTTGTGACACAACTGGGGTAACTTGGTCCAAGACCTCCCAGAGGTCGAGCTCCCCTGTGTACTGGAGGGGAGAGTGGCCCTACGTGTGCCTCGCTTGACTCCCCATGGGGGTCGCGGTGGCAGTCCCCGCTGCTCCGTGCTGCTGCACTCTCTGCAACTTGGCTTTTCTCCCAGGTGCAATAGCTGAGATCCAAGGCACAGACCCATGCTGGCAGCTCTGCCCTCCTCTGCCTCACGGAGGTGGATGCTTGGCAGCCATCATGCAGGAATTGCCAGTACCCTGTGAGCCAAGACTGCAGTGGTGCAGCCGCCTGGTGACGGCCTAGCGGGAGCCAGGTGGAGCCAGGACCCAGTGGAGCTTGGAGCTGGCTTTGGCCCCTGCGGGGCCTCGGGCTGCAGGAGCCAGGTGAGGCACATGGGGAGAGGAAGCATGCAGGGAAGGTCTGTGGTTTGCCGTGGTGACTTGCCTTGGGCTGGGTTTGAAGCCTGCCCTGGCCTATGGGAACTGGGCTGATGCATACTGAAGTGTGCAGTGGTTGGAGCCCAGCTCTCCTGCTCTGAGGCAGCTGCGCTGGAATGCAAATCTTAACAAGAATTTCTGCTGACGAGGCCAGGAGGAGGAGCTGCTGCCCGTTCCCAGGGCCTCTCCCTGCAGGGCATGGACCACTTATGTTGCTTCCACCTGGCTGGCTGGGCCCCGCCTCATGCACCAGCTCCGCTGGGGGCGCCTGCTGGGCCACCTGCTCGCTCCAGCCACCTCTGGGCTCCTGCTGGAGACCAGGTGCCTTTTTGTCTTTGCCTAACCCCCCTAGCCAGGCTACTCATGATGCCTCCAAGGATGGGCCCTGTGCCAGGCACTGCACAGAGCTCAGCCCTGCCCCCAAGGGACCCCCAAGCGGTGGCAGCTTGCAAGGAGAGCTTCCCCCTGTACCCTGCCAAGGTGGCTGGGCTGTGTCCTTTCGCCAGCCCGTTAGTTTCCGGAGAAAACTGACTCTCTGCAAGGAAGGGCCAGTGGTGTTCCCTGGTGCCCCTGGAAAGTGTGGGGGCCATTTTCCTTTGCCCTGTCCCATTGCTCACCCCAGAAACCCCACCCTTCTGCCCAGCATTTAACCCCTTGTGCACCCAGGCAGCTGTCTCAGAACTGACCAATCGCAGCCATCTGCTGCCCAAGGAGCCTGCCCTGGATTCGAAACATCAGGTTTGTCCTAGGGCTAGAACCCCCCCAGCCCTGGGCCTAGCAGGCTCCTTGCTACTCTGCAGCACCTCGTCGGCTGCAGGTTTCAGTGTCTCCAGAGCAGGACCCCTGCCCTTTCCCTGGTGAGCCCATGCTCCAGCCTCGCAGGGCTCCTGGGGTGTGTGGCCGGAGCGATCTTTGGGGCCGATGCCCAGCCCAAAGCTGCTGCAGGTGCATCGGCCACCCTGCTGTGTTTCTGGGGCACGTGGAGCCCGGGGCCCTAGCGCTTGGATCTGTACGGGACAATATTCTGCCCAGAGCCCCTTGGCCCAGGTCACTGGCCAATGTCGGAGCAGGCAGGCTGGGCCCAGTTGTTCATGGGACCATATGGGGGGCAGTGGTGGCAGGAGCAGCATCCAGGACGATGGGGCCAGGCAGCAGCCCTTCAGGATTACCACACCCCTGTATTGTCTGTTGCCCTGAATCCCGCTGTTCGGGGGCTGGGGCTCTGCTGCCACCTGTCCGCTTCCCAAGGGCAGCAAAGACTGCACCCCCCCAAGCAGAGAAGGGCTGGCCCAGCACCGCTGAGCAGAGCCGGGCCTGGCCCATGAGCACTTCGCTAACCCCACGGGGGGCCCCAGCAGAGTCCCAGCCCTGGCTCTGCCCCACATCCCCCGTCTAGCTTCTCCTCTGCTCTGGGTCCCCCCAGGAACCCTGCCTGACTCCGCCTGAGGAGCTGAATCTCTGGCCAAAGCTGCTGGGTTTTACTGCTCAGCACCGGGGCTGGGACGCTTCCCCGACCTGGGGCTCACCAGGCACCATCGCGGAAGCACAGAGTCTGCAGCTCAGCAGGCCAGGAGCAGGACAAGGAAGGAGCACCTGGAGCATTAACAGACTCTTTCGCTGTGGCTGGGCTGAGCAGCCCTGGGACTGTGATTCCACACCTGTGCCCTGGGCTCGTTGGCGTCTTGCAGCCTCCAGCCCTCAGCAGGTGATGGGCCCTCAGCCTGGAGCCATTCGTCTTTGTTCCACTCACCGGCATGTTCCAGGCAGCCTCAGCTGCTTCCCTGTCTGTCCCCAGGCCTCTGCCTTCCCCAGAGAGCTGCACAGCTGTGACTGGCGCTGGGTGCAGAAGGAATCTGGGTGTCCAGCCTGGGGTGGGACGAGGCCCTGTTCCCACCTGCTCCGCTGGCTCACCCGGGCGAGTTAGTGCAGGGGGAGACTGGGCAGGGAGGCACCTCAGGGGAGAGCCCACCAGGCAGGGAAGCAGTAGACCCCACCCGCCCTTTGGGATTTCCAAGTGAGGAACGACTGGCGCCGCTTCCCAACCATATCCCCAAAGCACTCACGTGCTTCCAACTTCCCAGTGCTGCTGCCAGGCCTGGAGGAGGCAGCAGAGACCAGGAGGCACCTGTCAGCCCATCAGAGCCATGCCCAGCACACTGCCCCCTGTCCCCAACCCAACAGGGAGCTGTTAAGAAACGACACCAAAGGGCAGTGGCGGGGGCTGCAGCACCAGGCCCTGGCTGGGCAGGGCTCCTGGACCTCTGGCTTGGCTCCGTGGGAAAGGAGAGGCAGCATGAGCGGCGGGGGGCAGGGAAGGGGCAGATCTGTTAGAAACCAGCCAAGCCTGATGGAAACATTGTCAGTGCTGGCGACTCCAGCATGGGCCCTGGGCACTAGCACCCTGTTCAGTGCCCAGCTTCGTGCCAGGCTGAGCTGGGCCCCAGGCAGGGCTAGTCTAGCTTCGGGGCCGGAGGGTGGGCCCTGCTGGGTGTAGCTTTGCTGTGGCTCTGAAGGGCCACGCCAGGTCAGCTCAGCACACAGCAGGGCAGAGCAGGAGGGATGTGGTGACACGGTTGAGCCTCAGGGCTCCGAGGCTAATCCAGCTGCATTAGGCAAATGGGTTCCGCGTAGAAAATGCCACCGGCTGCAGTGTAAGGTGCTAGGCCTCAGGCCCGTGGGCGTTAGTGTGGCAAAGGGGCAGGCGGGGAGGGACAGACCTGAACTGGCCATGCTCAGGCCAGCGTGCAGCAGCCCGAATGGCCACGGTGAGGCTGTGTTCCCTACGCTCACAGCGAGCACAGGGCCCGTTCCAAGAGCTGGTTAAAGTGAAGGAAGCCCAGCCCCGGGCAGCTGTGCACCAGCGACAGAGCAAAGGGAGGGCCCTGCTGAGGGCCGGGAATTCGCAGGCTGAAGGGCTGCGGGAAAGCGCAGGAACAGCCTCACGCTTTGGCCTGGCCGAGGAGAGACCAGTCGCAATGGGATTAAGCACAAAGGTGCCCGAGAGGTGAAGCGACTATTTACGTGGGCTCAGTGGTGTGAGCGGATTAAGCCGGGTGGTTTATTCAGGGTGGGTCCGGGAGCGCCTGGGGGGGGGTGATAAGGGGGCAGGGCAGAGACTGGCAGAGGGCTCAGTGGAAGGGCTGGGCACACAGAGGAAGGGCAGAGGTTCTGCAGTAATGAAGTGTGAGGCGCGAGGAACTGAGGACTCAAAGGGGCGTTCGGGAGCTTTGTCCCTGGGCACTACTGTGGGCTCACACCCACTGCTGGGGTGAGGGCTGGGCAGGTCAGACCCGTCCGCTGGAACAAAAGCTGAGAGAACATGAAGGGTCCTCGTGGCCGCCCAAAGGGGGTGTCGGGCTGGAGAGGCTGGGATCCTGGTGCTCAGACGTTCCCAGAGCTGCTGCCCACCCTAGCACCTGAGTCTGTTACCCAGAATCCCGTGGGGCCCCACTCCTCTGTTACATGATTTGGCCGAAGCAAACCAGGACAATAAAGGGAAAGGCCTGAACTTGAGCAAGGCTGTGACTGTCCCGCGGGGGGGTG